>NW_015642448.1:2237875-2248866 GCF_001515625.1 Sinocyclocheilus rhinocerous | reverse complement strand
ATGCTTTGCAGCCGGCTGGTCTTCTCAGAATACCTTCGCCAGGTTTTACAAGCTGGACGCTCAGTCCTTAGCCTCCCAAGTGCTGTTGGTGAGTGACTGATTCACGTTTATGCTACCTCTATTCATGTGTGTTTGCTGCCTCGCACAGTAATTACTCTGTGCAGCCCTATATGCTATTGTTGCTGTTGTTTGCCCTGTACTCAGTGCAGCTCCTGCTATTCAATGTCAATTTGATTAGTGTACCAACATCGTTATGTGTTATACTGCTGCGTAACACGTTATCTCTGTGCATGGAGGTCGCCGTGTTCGCTGCTCGACCAGCTAAGCGGCGTTCAGTATCAGATTCTGACGTAATTGTCGCGTGCACCACATTTTATACTGCCTCTCGAGCGCCTAACGACTAGCAGCTGCCTGTGACTCCTGGCAAGAACTCTGGTAGCTGATATATAAAAAATGTATAATAATAATAATACAATTGTGGGAACTTTGCATCATCATATAAAAAAAACACCACCGCATGCCACTGAGAACAGTGTAGTTTTAGAGAGCAAACAGCAAAAACGGCGAGAAAGACCATGGCAGCTGCCAGAAACGACTAGTGGAGATGTCACCGGAAGTGGCGCTGCGACCTGCCGCTGTCAGAGAGAGCGCCAGCTCTTGCTGTCACTCACACGGATTGGCTACCCGGGAGGATATCGCGAATGGACCGTGTGAAAGTTCTGTCACGAAACTATGTCGTTACGTATCCTCACGCTTTTTTAAGTGGGTATACGGAAATCCTTGGCCTTTCCTAGTGGGTATACGGCGTATACCTGCGTATCACGTAGACTACACCACTGGTTTCACCCATATCTAAGTGTCATTCATGGGTTGTAGAATGATGGCCATCATGTGTTGAAAAGTGCCCCATGTAACCCATATGGAGTACAAGCATCCCTCTGAGTTACTCAAAGCCATTACAATGGGAAGCCAAACACACAGAAAGTGGGACGAAACAGCGTCATGTAACCGAGTTCGCGCTGACCTGTCAAAGGCGGGGCTCAATGGACCGAGCTGCACGACCGACTCGACAGCGCAGGGAGTAAATGTTTGCTAGCGCCACCGAATGGACAGCGCGGCGCTGATCAATTAAAACCGCACCGCGCGAACTTTCAGTAGCCCCTCACTGCAGAACAAGATCCAGGGGGCGGGGTTGGATCCACATCTAGGGGGTGGAGATGGTAGGTTTAGGGGTGGAGATGGGTGGGTTTAAGGATCAGGGGGTGGAGACGGGTAGGTTTAGGTATATGTAAGGTAGGAGGAGTTGGATCTGATTCCAACCTCACCCCCTGGATCTTGTGTTCTGCAGTGAAGACCATCTCCAAACTTTAGGCAACTTTAATTTCATGCGTTTTTCCCTGCACATAACATAATGAAGATCAGTATTACGTTATTACATTTCTTTTGCTTATTATCTTTCATATTACTACATTTAGCTACTTTGAAGAATTGCATATAAGCAGAGACTAATATTTGAAAAGGCATAATAGGGGCACTTAAATCCTTTTAGGAACTGCAGGTCCTAGCCATAGAACTAAGTAATGAGCTTATGCAACTTTACACATTTACAACTACTTACTATATTATTATTTACTATTACTCCACAGGTCTGAAATATATATTGTAAGTTTTAATCCCCTGGAACACAAACATGATGATCTCGATTAGAACATGATGCATTGCTTTGTCTGTCATAATTAAATAATTAAACAATTTTGGAGAAAGTGTCTGTACATGTTTTCGTTTTTACATAAAGTTTTTTTTTTCTCAGTCCTCCTTTAATAGACATTAATAGGCTATAAGACAATACTGCAAAAACAGTTTACTGTCAAGCTGTTATATTCCTGTTTATATATTTATTATCCAACATTCCTAATTTTTCTGTCATTCATTTATTTTCATATGTTGGTATTAATTCAGTGTTTATAATCCTAACACTTGAACTTAAAATATTTTCAACCGAAACTGACATGGTTTCTATATAGAGCGCAAAAGGGTTTGTGAAAAAAGGGAAGACTTTAAAATAAAGTCTGTAAAATAAACTGTTAAAAGGATTTGATGATCACTAGTCTAGTGATTGTACGTTATTGTTGTCATCGTTCAGGCTGTATTTCAGCTTTAATGTACGTTTTTTTAAACAAAGCAGCTGATATGCCATAGCAACAGCAAGCTAGTGGACTGCCGAGTTGAAGCGCAGGGCTGCTGCTGGGCGCCGCTTTTGCAATGTTCTACAGAGCCTCTTGGTCTTCTATACTCTTTGCTGGAACTCACTAGACTAAATGTGAACATGCATTTACTCATCTCACTTGCACAAAAAACAATCAGTATATCATAAAATGAATAAACACATAAACAGTGAAATGCAAACTCAGAATATGATGCAAACCATACTAATAAGCAAAAAATACTTTAAATAAACATAACATTTGTGTTTCTTTCTCTTTTTTTATTCCTTCAGCTCCTGGACTCCTCAGGAACCTACGCCAGGATCCTATTTGTGGACTTCAGCTCTGTGTTCAATACAATCATACCGGCTCTGCTACAGGACAAGCTCTGCCAGCTGAATGTCCCTGATTCCACCTGTAGGTGGATCATAGACTTCCTGTCTGACAGGAAGCAGCATGTGAGAATGGGAAACATGTTTCTGACCCCCGAACCATCAGTACTGGCTCCCCTCAAGGCTGTGTTCTTTCTCCTCTCCTCTTCTCCCTGTACACCAACAGCTGCACCTCCAGTCACGAGTCTGTCAAAGTACTGAAGTTTACTCTGATGGGGATGAGTTTGCCTATAGGTGGGAGATTGACCATCTGGTGACCTGGTGCAATCAGCACAACCTGGAGCTCAATGCTGTAAAAACAGTGGAGATGGTGATTGACTTCAGGAAGCCCCACCTGCCCCCATTATCCTGTGTAACTCCTCAGTAGAAACTGTGGACTCTGTCTGCTTCCTGGGCACCATCATCACCCAGGACCTCAAGTGGGAGTTCAACATCAGCTCTCTAATTAAAAAAGCACAGCAGAGGATGTACTTCCTGAGGCAGCTGAAGAAGTTTAACCTGCCAAAGACAATGATGGTTCACTTCTACACTTCCATTATTGAGTCCATTCTCACCACCTCCATCACCATCTGGTATGCTGCTGCCACTGCCAAGGACAAAGGCCGACTGCAACGTGTCATCTGCTCTGCTGAGAAGGTAATCGGATGCAACCTTCCATCTCTTCAGGACCTGTACACTTCCAGGACCCTGAAGCGGGCGGTTAAGATTGTGGCTGACACTTCTCACCCTGGACACAAACTTTTTGAAGCACTCCCATCTGGCAGAAGACTGAGGTCCATCAGGACCAGGACCTCACGCCATAAAAACAGTTTCTTTCCATCCGCAACTGTCCTTATCAACAATACCCATGACCCATCAGGGCTTCTTACTCACGCCCATGGACATTACACTTCACATACATTTTTTTTTTTTTTTTTTTTAAACATACACACAAACGTGTTGTTTTCACACGTGTTACATTAACACACACAACTCTTCTATAACGGCTTCTATATTCTCACATCCCAGACTGTAAGCTTTTGCACTGGCTCCTCGCTGCACATTTTGCACAATGATCAGAAATTTACAATTTAAGTTTCAACTGTGAACATTTGCGCTCCCCCACTTTACATATTCTGCACAAATGTAGCGTTAATGTTCGTGTTTATTTTGTATTTTATATTTTTATCTTCCTGATTTGTTTCTGCTCTTATTGTATAGCTTTTACTTGTCTTATTTTAAAATTGTTTATCTCATTGTTCTATTGTCTTTGTCAAGCACCAATTTACCAAGACAAATTCCTCGTGCATGTATACATACAGTACTTGGCAATAAACGTGATTCTGATTCTGAAGAGCGTTGAACTTTCTTCTTCTACACCATATTCTTCATGCAGTCCAGAATGGCAGCACAGCTGAAAGGTTTGTTTGAGCTGGGCCTCTACTGTACAGACGTGAATTTACATTTCCTTCAGCCTGAGGCTTATGGACCCTTTTCACGTTTCCGGGTTTCTCAGCAGCGGAAGTCGTCATAGTTGGGTTAACTTGAAGAGCAGGGAATGTAATACAAAGAATAGTGTTATAAATGTACATACATTTAAAAAAAATATACAAATATGAAAAAACTTTCGAGGATTTACGATGCTGATTACCGTTAAACGCGTCATCACAGTCTGGTGAAAAGGGTCCATTCATTTCACTTTCGGTGTGAAAGGGCTTTTACATTCCATCCAGTCCAGATTAGTCCAGATGAGAAAAAGTAAAACAAAAGTAACTTACTTTCCATAAAAAGTAACTAACGTAATTAGTAACTTTCTGAGTAACGAATATTGTAATGCATTACTGTTAAAAGTAACTTTCCCCAACACTGTGGCAAACATTGGTAAAGATTTTAAATTACAATTATTTGTTTTTTAGGGGCTGCACTGTGTCTTACCGTCATCTAATGAATGTGGTTCTAAATATACCTCACACTGACACATAGGTGTCGTCTTGTTTTTTCATTTGATTTGTATAGCTCTTAATACAATACTGATTGTGTCAAAGCAGCTTTACAGTGTCAAGCAGGAAAATTGTTTGTCAATAATGCAAAGAGGACAACAACAAAGTCTTTTTTTACAGACATTCATTCAGGGCCTGAATTTCACTTTTGAAAATGAAGGAATTTCCCCTCTTAGGTGACTCTTGTGGGGTCACCTTTGTTTAAAAAAATATGTAATTATCTAACCTAAATGTTTGATCATGAAGTGCATTTTTGTTTTTACAATGAGGCAATTGCTACACAATAGTTTACACACAGCACAAGCCTGATTTCGTGATCTGTATGTGAGGTGGTCTTATGTGTGTGCGCTTTGAGTGTGAATGGCCCCCAACCTTTTAACTTGTAGAAACTCACGGTTTGGTCAGTAGCTATTGCCTCTCCATGACTAGCCTAAGCTTTTTCTATAAGTCCTTTCAGTGTTTTTACAGGGTTCCCGTAGGTCCTTAAAGTCTTAAAGTATTTTCAATTAATTCAAGTCAAATTTAGGGTCATAAAAAGTCTTGAATATATTCAATGGTATACAAAAGTCCTAATTATCATTTTAAGAGGTCTTAAATTTGGGGACAGAAAAACAGGAATCACAATATAACCTAATGTGATGATTAAACAAATCACATTTTATTATTAATCACAACCTTATTATACAAAAGACAATGATTTAATTAAATAAATATGAGCATGGCATCTTTCAAAGTGAATACTTTTAAAACTCATTATTATCGTATTGGCAAAATACAATATCGATCAACTTCTAATTCGTATGTATTGATATATTAGTACATAAACAAATTTACAATACATATATTGAATGCAAAATAATCTGAGATGCATGATTTATTTTGATATTGTATAGGTTTGTTCTGTATGGACATACTGTATTTTATTTGTGCATGGCTTAAAAAGGTCTTAGATTTGTTCTGGTGCTCTTTGGTCAAAAGTAAAACAATATCTGTTTTGAATTTTTAAAAATCACAGCTTCATCACAATGGTACGAAACTTGGTGACTTTTATGGCACAAAAAAAATTGAGGGCATGATTCGAGCAGACTAAGTGGTCGTAAAAAAATAGTCTCACTTGTGGTCTTCAGTCAAAAATGACCGACCATAGGAAATGAATGGGAAATCGACAAAAACACAAACATTCTGAGAATCATCAAGAGTGCAAAACCAACACCCACACCTATGAACTGGTGTGACTGTAACACAGCAAATATGTAAAATAAAAGTAGAGATGCACCGATTGATCGGCCAGTGATCAGAATCGGCTGATTTTTCGCATGATCGGCCCGGATCGGTGACCGGCCTGTCAGTCTCACGTCTTGCCGATTCCGAGCTGATCCTTTTATTGCCAGCGGCACAGGCAATGACGTCACAGCCACGTGCACACTCACAGTCGCGTGTAAACATGTCGTTTCGAGTGAGAATGATTCTAATTTTAATTGAATCAACACGATTGCAATGTGACACTGATTTTATACAATAGTATTTCAATAAACAAGAAGTTAAAATTAAGTGACTTAGATTTTAGACAAATTATTGACTGTTTTTGCTAAATTTCGTTGACGAAAATAGTTCCGATCAAAGCCACAGCAGGACTGTTGTGTGTCTCAGAGCAACACACAGCGGTGTTTCGTTACTGAATGAATTCACGTTTTTGAACGAATCGAGTGAGTCAATAATTCAGTGGCCCATTCATAAGGACACTTGCCTCGTTTCTGAATGAATCAACCATTTGAATGAATCGGTTGAATGAATGAATAAATTACTCACTCGTTAAAACAGACATTTGCCACCACCTACTAGAAAGATAGAGTTTGTTAATACTACTTTAATTTGAATGGTAACAATTCTATAGTGTCTTAGTATTCTAACTGAATTAATTGAAACAAAGTAAGAATTTAATGTGAAAAATGACACATTAGTGAGTTGTTTAAGTGAGAGAAAATCTGTAACTTAGTCCAGATTGGGGGAATTGTAATGTTTAATCATTTCTTTAATTATGTAAATAATTTTTGCATTGAAATTTGCATAGATTTTTGTTTGTATATGCTGTCAATTATGGTTCTTAGAAAGAAAATCAGAATCGGCAAAAATCGGTATCGGCAGGTCACACTTCCAAAAAATCGGGAATCGGCCAAGAAAATTGCAATCGGTGCATCTCTAAATAAAAACAATAATTCAACTACAATGCAGTAAAAAAGTGGGCAGCAAGGAAGGGGTTACACTCTAAAACATCAATAGTGAAAAACAGACACACTCACTCAAACACACACACTCACAGACACACAAACATACACAATTATACACACTCAAATTAATTGGTATGGCTATTAACATATAGCCAAAACGAGTCAGAAAACGGAAATAAGAGGTTGAAATCAAATCAAACCCAGAAGGATTAAGCGCTGATGAAACATTTCTGTTAATTTTTGTTACATTTTTATAGAATTTTAATGTTTTGTGTAACAAAATGCTGTGTTCAGGTTTGACTGTAGTAATAATAATTCAAAAACTGACGCTTCAAATCAACATTTCAAAAAAAAAAATCTAAACCTATACAAAAATTTGTCTTTGAGAATGTCTAAATATATGTCAAAACCCACAACTTAATAAAAATAAGTATTTATGTCTAAAAGCAATTAGAGAATTTATAAGCCTTTTATATAGAGCTATATAGGAATCTATGGGCTAAACCATGGAATTGCAGATGTTTTTCTTATTTTACTCCCACCAAATGGCACTAATCTGGCTTAAAAAATGGGATTTTAAAAGCATTGACTATTTTAACATGAAATACTGCATTCATTGAAAAATAATATAAAAAAAATATTTTTTTTTTTTCATTTTTTTTTCAATGGGCAGAAATTCATCATAATTATTGCATAAATATTAATTAGTGCCATGAAATTATCTCAAAATACAAAATAAAAATATATTACATTGATTTTACTGGGGCGAAAAAAAAAGTTAAATTTCAGGTATCCGGTCACTTTTGACTGTGAAAATCACAAGTGTGACTCCCAAATGAGGAGCACCAGAGGGTTGAAAACTTATACCCTGTTTTATACTCATATTAAAATTGTTGAACATTGTTTTATATAAATGATTAATATATATTAAATTAACATTTTTACATATACATTTTTTGTTAAACTGTATCTTGGCACAAATCTTTTGAAAGGGAATTGTTAAAGACATCAGTGCTACTTATTACCTAATGATCATAAACGTGCATCATATTGATTTAAGATGCTTATTTTTGCTGGTTTGGGCACAGGATGGATCTCAAAGCTTTGCTTTGTGTGCGACAGGTTTAATAATGCCGCTGACATTCCATTGTAGAACCATTTTTTCTCTCATAGCTTTGAGTGACCTCTGAGCTGTGATCAATCCATAAATTCATCAAAGACCTGTTCAGTGATTACTGATCCTTCTTCATGCAGATCCAGTGGCTATAGACAATCTCCCTTTAGACTGAATACCAGACATTCTTCTCTATGACTTATCTTGTCTCCTGAAATAGCAGCAGTCCACAAGGATCTCTTCAGACATTATCATTATAACCCTCTGCCATTATCTGAGATACAATGCTGCTGCTGGAAATCATATCAGTGTATTGTTGTGACACACAGCGTTGAGATGTGATTGCCTGTTCCAATATAAATGCTGGTTTTAGGTGGGCTAAGGATTTAGTTTTTTAAAAGCCAAAATAACATGAATGCATGGAAGGCCAATTCCGCAACAGAATAATACAAATAATAATAATAATAATAAAGAAAAAAAAGCTAATTACGGCATTTTATCTCACAATTTGGACTTATTTGGACTAGGGCTGCACAATAAATCGCATGCGATATTTAACGCGCATCTTGTCAGAAAGCCGGTTCTGTAATCAGCGGTAAATCTCCATCACGTGCGTGCTTTCACATTGAGCAGCATTAACTACACAGAGCCGTTGTTCACTGACGAGCTGCGCAAAAAATCGCGCAAATATGAACGTGGTTTTGCGCAGCTCGTGTTAAATATCGCATGCGATTTATCGTGCAGCCCTAATTTGGACTTGCAATTGCATGTTATTAAAAAACAACAACTTTTTTGGGGGGCTTTATACACAGAATTGTGACGTATGAACCCAGTTTTAAGAAGAAAAAAAAAGTCAGAATTGTGCAATTCTGACCTTTTCTCAAATTTCCGAGTTTGAATCTCACAATTCTGTTTTTCTGTTTTTCTCAATAACATCTCCCAGGTCAGACTGTTTTTCTGCAAGTTTATACTGTATGTTGCGAGTTTATATCTCAGAATTGCAAGATCTAAACTCAGAATTGTGAGAAGAAAAAAAAAATTTGAATTGTAAGGTAAAAAAAAAGTCACTGCTACTGTGCAAGTTTGTGGTTATGTATTAGTCCAAGTTGTGTTATTCTGGTACCAATAAGTGACTCTTTTTTGCCATTTTATTTTTGTAATTCCATTTAGTGATGCTAGTGGCACAGAAAGGACACACCTCAGGTTTAATGTGCTATATAATTGAACTTTGTTGAGACTGTAATTATATATAAATTTAATATGTATTATATTATTATTTATAATTATTATATACATGGGCTATTTGACAGCAGTTGAGTTGTCAGCTGATCAGAAGTGTGTGCTGTTCTACAAAAGCTCACCTTGCCTTTCAGTGGCCCTCATATATTATCAATAAGTCGGTGAGGATCATATTTCCTCTGTCTCTCCAAACCACACGCATAAGCGTAGTCAGCATAACACAGCCGACATCAGCATGGTGCGGTTAACCTCTCCTTCACACTCCCTGCTGTTTTTGATAAACATTGTCATGCAAGTTTACACCCACACTGTAATTTACACACTGATCGTGAGTCAGAATTATGAGCGTATAATGCTGGAGAGTAAATATTGAACTTCTCCCTGATGTTTTGCATGAAATCAGATTAAAAAGCAATCATTTACTTCCTCATATCTACTTGATGGCAATCAGTATTGACATAAATTAACAGGTTTAACTTTTTTTTCACAAGCACACTTTTGACTGATCTTTCAAAGACGCTCTCTGTTTTTTGCTCTGTCTTTCTTGGTCTCACATTCATTCAAAGATCTGTCAAGAAAGCCAGTTAAGGTTAAGTGAAGTGAATCTTGGCTGATTTTTTAAGTGCTAGTTCTCGAAGGTCCTTTGTGAAAGTTTAATGGCACTTCATTAGTATATTCAGTCTCTTTAACATGCTGTAGACGAGTCATGGAGTAGCCATGTGTGTAAGATTACAAAGTGAATACAAAGGCATGATTGTGACATTTATTCAAATGTATTTTTATTTTAATCATTTAACACTAACATACAGTATACAAAGAAATCTGACTTTAATTTACCCATATTGTTGTAATTTGAACTTTGTGTATCTTTTGGCTCTATAGTTAGGCCCAATCCCAATTCTATTTTATACCCCTTCCCCTTCCCCTAAGAATTGGGACACCACTACTATGCCGTCACACGTCATCATACGTCGTCTAGCTCCTACAATACACACACCTATACTGGTGTGCATTAGAGCCTTTAATTACCGTTCTATATTAATGCGCTGCTTACTGACACACACACACACACACACACACACACACATATATATATCGTAGATCGCGCAGCTCACACATCCAGGAGAAAATAAACTTGTCAACGCTGCCCATCACGATTAAATGTAACATAAAACAAATGATTACTTTTCGTTAAAATATTTATTAATGTCAAAAATGCTTACATTTATGTGTCGTCGCTCTGTCTCACTGCAACAGTGGCCTTTGAGAACTGTTCAGAAGGGTCCCCTTGGGGCCAATTATTACCAATTATTATTTTTGCTTTTGTTAATTGTATAACATAAGTCTGAAGTAATGAATTTAGGTAAAGGGGTGTAGAGCCAGTGGTGGTTTTGTAGGCAAATATTAATGTCTTGAATTTTATGCGAGCAGCTGGCCAGTGCAAACTGATAAACAGAGGTGTGACGTGCATTCTTTTTGGCTCATTAAAAATTAATCTTGCTGCCGCATTCTGGATTAATCGTAAAGGTTTGATAGAACTGGCTGGAAGACCTGCCAAGAGAGCATTGCAATAGTCCAGCCTGGACAGAACAAGAGCTTGAACAAGGAGTTGTGAAGCATGTTCCGAAAGAAAGGGCCTGCTTCTTGATGTTGCATTAAGCAAATCTTCAGGACCAGGCAGTTTTAGCAATGTGGTCTGAGAAAATCAGCTGATCATCAATCATAACTCCAAGATTTCTGGCTGTTTTTGAAGGAGTTATGGTTGATGTACCTAACTGGATGGTGAAATTGTGATGAAACGATGGGTTTGCTGGAACCACAAGCAGTTCTGTCTT
>NW_015642448.1:2227002-2235335 GCF_001515625.1 Sinocyclocheilus rhinocerous | reverse complement strand
TTTGGCTCATTAAAAATTAATCTTGCTGCCGCATTCTGGATTAATTGTAAAGGTTTGTTAGAACTGGTTGGAAGACCTGCCAAGAGAAGAGAGCATTGCAATAGTCCAGCCTGGACAGAACAAGAGCTTGAACAAGGAGTTGTGAAGCATGTTCCGAAAGAAAGGGCTTGATCTTCTTGATGTTGAATAAAGCAAATCTGCAGGACCGGGCAGTTTTAGCAATGTGGACTGAGAAAGTCTGCTGATCATCAATCATAACTCCAAGGTTTCTGGCTGTTATGGTTGATGTGCCTAACTGGATGGTGAAATTTTATTATTTTATATTAAGTATTTTAGTATTATATGATATTATAATAATTATTTATATTTAGCATTATTAAACTTTTTTTTTATTTAGATATTTTTAATATTTTTAACTTCATTTGTTTTTATTTTCAGTTTAGTTTTAGTAATTTTAGTACTTATTTTTTTCAGTTTGTTGCAAAGGCAACATTTTAAATTTTTGTTTGTTTTTCATCTAGCATTTACATTTTATTTTATTTCAGCTTTTAATTGTTTTAACATTTTTGTTGACACATATTTCCATATTCTGTCCAGTGGTTAGTTCATAGCACTTACAGAAATTAACGTTTCCATTTAATTTCTATTGCCATTTTTACCTTTTTTTATTATTATTAACTATTTCACTTTGTGAAACAAAAATCTTTTACTGTACTTTGTGTACTTAAAGTACATCGAATGGAGTCAAATTTAATTTGCCTAAACCATTGTTTTTTTTTTAATAACATGCATCGGAACATTTATCTAGCAAGCAAATCATGTTAATTCTGATTTCACACACTTTAGGACATCGTCCGATGCCAATTTGGTAGACATCGCCCAACCCTAGTTCAGTATACAAAGACTTCTTTTACATATATGTATTTGATTATGAAAATCAAGACGCATTTAGAAATACTGGAAGAAAATTCCCCATTCTGTTTTTACTGCATTTTGTAAACCTGTTTTATGTTTTGCATTGTATTTCATTTTTTTTATCCTTATCATGAACATTATATATCCAAACAATGGACATTAGCCTAAGACTGTTTCTAGATTGTATGTAAAATATTTCTCAAGGCCCTCCTTTATGGCAAGTTAAAAAGTTCCATTTGTACTTGCTGATCTGAAAGACCTGTTTTCCTGTTTTAATCCACATTGTTTGGTTGGCGAGAGATGTTTCAAATGTTTTTAAAGCTCAGTGTCTCACCTGATTCACTCCTGACACAAAATAGTTTGATCTTCTCAGGGTGCTTTACAAGACGTGACAGAGGTCTAATCCTCTGCTACAGCAACTATCACAACACCAGTCAGTGAATGATTAGGTCAGATGTTATAGCGCAGAGTAGCTCACTCTGCTTTTTTATAATCTGTATTTATATTATAAATTATCTGTATTTTACTTATATCAACCGATTAAAATTATTGTCAGTTGTCATAAATATAGATATGGCCAGATAAGTCAAGAAGGCTTACTTCACATCTCTAATTGAGGCAGGCAATTTACAGTAGAATCTTTGGTCGATACTAATGTGATGAAAACATGTATGTGATATAAATGTACAATAAGTATGTTGATGAAATAAATCGAACAAAGATTACACTACTGTTCAAAAGTTTGGGGTTGGTAAGATTTTTTAAATCTTGTGCTCTACAGGGCTGCATTTATTTGCTAAAAAAATACAATAATGCAATAGTATTGTGGTATATTACAAATTAAAATAGCTGTTTTATATTTTAAAATGTATTTCTTTCAATGTCACGTGATCCTTCAGATATCATTCTAATATGCTGATTTGATGTTCAAGTAAAATTAACTTTTTTTAAACGTTTTTTTTAGCAATGTGCAAATATTTACTGTCACTTTTGATTAGTTTAATGCATCTGTGCTAAATAAAAGTTTGACAAAAAATACAGCTAACTTTTTGAACGGTAGCGTATATGTGTGTGGCCGTGTAGTGCATAAATTCTTGGTTTTACAATATTAACTGCCTAAGTGTTGGCAAAGCCACAAATATTTGTCTTTGGTTTAGCATTTGTTGTGTTCTCACGTCATTAAGTATTTTATCAGAGGCATTATCTCTTGTGCCACCTCTCAAGGTGTAAGAAAGTCAAGAGTGACATGTTGTAATTTATCAGTTTGTCCACAACGATAAAAGGCCATATTGAGTTGTCATTATTTTTTCTCCTCCACAGAGAGCATTTGTTATGCTAAAAGACTAACCCCCGGTTTCACAGACAAGGCTTAAGCCTAGTCCTAGACTAAAATGTAAGTCTGAGCTGTTTCAACTGAAAGAAACTTGCACTGACTGATCTTAAAATATATTAGTGCCTTTGTTTTGTCTCAAAAAACACACCAGTAATGTTTTTTCTCAGCACGTTTATAAAAATGACTTAGGCCCAAATGTCCTAATTGAACTATGGCCTATTCCTGGCTTAGCCTGTCTGTGAAACCAGGCCTAAATGTGTAATATTTACAAGGACCACAAGTGGGATATCTGCATGTCTTTTTGTTTCTTTAAGATTGTTTTGAGTTTTTTTTTCTTTTTATACAAAATAACCTGCTTCCTGGGTTTGATTTTAACTTATTTTTGGCAGCTTAACAGTTGTGACCTAAATTGACCTAAAATTAAGTTCTAACTTTTTCATTAAATTCAGTGAATGATACATTTTCTGACTCATTTTTGTAAATATTTAGTTTTTCAAAAATATATATTCAAATTTAATGTTATGACCAGAGTGACTTAGGCCCAAATGTCCTAATTGAACTATGGCCTATTCCTGGCTTAGCCTGTCTGTGAAACCAGGCCTAAATGTGTAATATTTACAAGGACCACAAGTGGGATATCTGCATGTCTTTTTGTTTCTTTAAGATTGTTTTTTTTCTTTTTATACATAATAACCTGCTTCCTGGGTTTGATTTTAACTTATTTTTGGCAGCTTAACAGTTGTGACCTAAATTGACCTAAAATTGACTCATTTTTGTAAATATTTAGTTTTTCAAAAATATATATTCAAATTTAATGTTATGACCAGAGTATATTTTATTATTCATAATTTGTGTTTTTATTTCATGATTCTAATTTCAAATTTAAAACGGATTCATTTCCGCTTCAGATGTAGCTTTTTGTAAACGCAGCTTAAGAAGTATATTATTTCCCCCCCTCTTTCCTCAGAGAGTTATTATAGGATATGTTTTCAACATTATGAACCCTAATCCTCAGTATGACCTTGAAAAGTTGTTAGACCTCAAAGTCAAATCTGTGGTTTCTAGCCTGTGCTCCAGGACAAACTGTGCACACTCAATGCTGTAATTCAAGCTTCTCCTCTGTGATCAGTAATTGAAACCTCTGTCCTGTCCCCTGTTCTCAGTGCTTGGCTGCAGACACTTTGGCAGTGTATGGGATGAGTGAACAGTCTCGTATAGATGAACGTGGCCTGCATGATATCTGCCCTACAATCATACAGCAGCTGGACTCACAAGCATGCAAGACCCAGCAGGACCAAGAGTCTGAGAGCAGCCCCAGACCCACTGATGCTGAGGGTAAGACTGACTATCCATTGACAGTCAATGCATAATATTAGTGATGATGCTTAATTTTTTATTGTCAGCCACAATGATATTGTCATTATATACTACATGGCCAAAATTATATGTACACCCTTATTTGGCTAATTCAGCTATAATTATTATAGTGACAAAAGGGTAAAGTCAGTCATACAGGTGTGCAAATTCCTTAAACAAACATTTAAGGTAGATTTATGTACGTTTATGCACAATTGCCCCATGCAAAAGGGCCATAAAGGCCTAACTCTTCAAACCCAAACCTCATTGAACAATCAAGCCATGGTTTTAAAAATAATTGTTCAACAATCAAATATGGGTGTGATGTTCAGGTGGCCACGTATTTTGGCCCTGTGTCAAGGGAATATGTTGCTTCTAACTGCTTTCTAATGAGATTTGTGCACACTGTGAATATCATGACACTTATTAACAGTTCTTGTAATATTCTCTTCAAACTCTCATGCATTGCATGTCCCCAGGTAATGCCATTTGTTAAACCTTATCAGTATAAAGTACAAAGTCTCGGCATATTTATAGCAGACTGGTTTAGTTCATATCTATTGTACACTGTAGACAAACTTTGACTTTGCCAGCAAATTAGGCTTCTAGGAAAAATACAGTGAATCAGCAGAACTCTGACTAAGAGGTTCAGAAGAGTGCAGGTGTTCTCTTGTGTTGAGCCTTGAACTCCAGTTAAAGTGTGATAAGAATAGTCAAGTCTGAACACTGAGAAATGTAGAAAGGTCACTGAAATGGAAAACAAAACATTCAATCAAGTGGCATTTATTTATTTCAATTTTTTAAAAGCAAGATTGCACAAGCACATAAAACAACAGCTATATGCTACCATTCAAAAGTTTGGGGTTGTTAACATTTTATTTTTTTTAATGTGAATGAAGTCGCTTACTAAGGCTGCATTTATTTAATCAAAAATACAGTAAAACAGTGATATTGTGAAATACTGTGGGTTACATTAACAATGTCCTGTTACACATTTGTATTTGCACATACCATTCGGTGGGTTCTTACATATGTGTAGTTACACAAATATTACAGCTGTAGATACTATGTACCAATATGTACTTACACTGTGGTTACATACTACGTACACATTTAGTTATTATGTAAGTACACGGGTATTAGGGACACTTAATATAAAGTGGGACCGAAACATTTTTTCTTCTTGTCATCAATGTTGAAAACAGTTATGCTGCTTAATATTTTTGTGGACACCATGACACATTTTATTCAGGATTTTTTGATGAATAGAAAGGACAGCATTTATTTGAAATGGAAATCTTTTTGTAACATCATAAGTACTTTTGATTTGTGACTAAAGATATTTACCCCAAACTTTTGAATGGTCGTGTACTTTTAAAAATTAATACAAAAAAAAATATTGAAATGCCTTTTCACATAGTCAAACATTATTGGATCATGCATGCTCATAGTTAATGTTATGAAATACTGCTGTAGTTACTCTAGACCTATACATCCTTAAAAATCACCAGTTGATAATCTAGCAAAAATGGTTCCAAAAGGTGACGTTAGACTGGGAAGAGCTCTAGAGTCATGTTTGAAGATATCCCTTGGTATGATCTTTTAAGACACATCTAATGCAGTGGCAATTTTGAGAGTGGCTTAAGTTGATGTCACTGTATAGGCGTAGATAGAACACAGGCAAATATGTGCTAACACTTTAGACAATTTGAAAGAATCTTTCATATCAGAATAAAACTTTTAAAATGGCTAAGCATGTATATTTCAGATCCCAGCATCTGGATTCAATCACAGTGCTCTGGTCAGACAGGAGATTTGAAGGGAGTCTGTGTGCTTTAAAAAGCCGAACTGAAATATCCCTTGTGTAGGCGACAGATATAAAAAGGCAAGACAGGGAGAGTTCAGAGAATTTCATGGGCGTGTGTGAAGTCTGCTGGGACATTTCAGTGGACTTGAACAGGAAACAATTTCACATGCACTTTATAATCTGTGATTTGTTAAATTTATTTATATAAACATTTCAGGTCTGTTCAGTTTTTTTTGTATTCACCATAACTTAAAACAAGTCCTGTCTATAACAGATTTAAAAAAAAAATTTTATTCATTGAAAATCTTGTTTTGAATCAGCCTGTGACTCTTTGTGACTCAACATGTTCAACATCTGTGCAGCATGTTTTCTGGCTCAGTGATATTTCCTGTCGCTTTGCATCATGCTGTTCTTTATCTGCTAAACAAGGCACTTCTGGGTTTTGGCATTTCTTGCGCATCCTGGCAATGGGAGAGGAAATGAAAGGAGAATGTCGCAGTGCCACTTCCCACCGGAATTCAAGAGATAAGGAGAGAGAAAAGGGGAATGTGGGCTTTTAGAGACGGAGTCTTACAGCATCCTGTTGTCAATGCAGTCTTTCCCATTCAGCTCTTAACAAAAAGCACTGTACTGGCACCATGGTACAGTGATGGTAATATGAATGTGAAATGATCACCAAAGATGAGGGAATAGGATTTAGGACAGGTTGCAGGCCAGACCCAAACCAGCATCATTTGAACTGTGGGAACATTCCAGGTGTTAATTTAAAGTATTTGTTGTACTATACGTTCTACTACAACACTTTAAATTACTTAAAAAAATAAATCAAAAGGTACAAATACATTAAAAAATACATTAAAGAATAGTTTGACATTTATTTTGTTCTTTAGAAAAGCACAATCATATAATGTTTTTACAGTAAATAACTTAACAGGACAGTTCACCCCAAAAATGAAAAGTCTGTCGTTTACTCACACTCATGTAGTTCCAAACCTGTATGACTTACTTTCTTCTGTTGAACAAACATAACACATTTTGAATATTATATTGATTGCTATTATATTGTTGTAATACACCTGCACTGTAAAATAAAATGTAAATATTTCATAGTAAATATATTAGTTATTTTTCTTTACAGTAGTAAATTTACTATGCTTTTATTTTTTGATAAGCTATTATTATTATTATTCGTTTTATATTTCTGGAAAAAATATTTTGATTTTAGTCCAAATGGTAGATGCTTTGCCAAAGCAATGCCGCAAAAAAAAAAAAAAACACTAATCAGTTTATAATGAAACTTTTCAGTTTATAATGAAACTGTAGAGGTACAGATTAGATGGGCCACCCCAGTCTAGGTAATTAATAGGAAAAACTGTCTTCAGACGACATGAGGGTGAGTAAATAATGACAGAATTGTCATTTTTGAGTGAACTATTCCTTTAAATAACTTTGAAATCCGCCTCATTGAGTGTGTTTACATGTGCACTGATTATTATTAATAAACTGACAGTATGTAAGGTCATTTAAATGCTTAAACAGTGTATTTTATCCGATCATCGTATAGGGCAAAAGCCCAGTTCTCTGATCTATTGAAGTTTTGACCTCATACCCATAAATTCAGACAATTTCAAAATCTCATGGTTTTCTTGAGATTTGGGTTTTTCTAATGAGCTTTTGTACGATTTATTAAGGTGTATTTGTATGTTGCTTACAGTACACGCTGTCCCAAAGGAGCTTTAGAGTAATAAAAAAAGATAAATTAATAAAAAAAAGTAGTGTGTTGTAACAGTCTCCGGGGTGAAAAAGTCCCTAAGACGTTGAAGTAAATGAGGAAGTGTGTTTGAGATTTGGGTTTTTCTAATGAGCTTTTGTACGATTTATTAAGGTGTATTTGTATGTTGCTTACAGTACACGCTGTCCCAAAGGAGCTTTAGAGTAATAAAAAAAGATAAATTAATAAAAAAAAGTAGTGTGTTGTAACAGTCTCCGGGGGGAAAAAGTCCCTAAGACGTTGAAGTAAATGAGGAAATCATTGTGTTGTTGTAGATGAAAGCACACTCAATGTCAAATATTTTTATTACTGTTGGTTATGAGTCCTTGTTATATGAAAGAAATATATTTCCTAAATGCATCTGTGTTTTGACGAATGATTTTCTTCCTCTGTAGGTAAAGTGCTGACAGCTGTTCTCAGCTGTAAACAAATGCAGCTCTGTGGTTTTGGAGAAAGCCAGCTTATATATGACCTGCCGCGGATCACTCCCACATAATGACATTCTCTCTCAAACTGCATGCGTGTCCATTCAGGAGTGTGTTTATGACAGATATCATGTATTTCCAGGGATTCCAGGCCGACTGGGTTAAATGGTAACAAAGCAGTGCTGCCGGACTGAAGTCTACATTATAATCCATGCACACAAAAGTTATGGGATGTGTCTGCTGGGGTGTAATGTCATGTAATTAACGGTTGTGTGTGTGTGTGTGTGTCCTGCAGTGTGGGGTTACTCAGTTTTGAGTGTGACTCTGGTTAGTGCGTTCGCTTTGACTGGTGTGTTTGTGGTGCCCCTGATGAGGACGCGGTTCATGCGCAGAATACTCGTCTATTTCATCGCTCTGTCCATTGGAACATTGTTGTCCACCGCCATCCTGCAGCTCCTGCCTGAGGTTCAGTATCCATCCACCCATTTCCACCCAAACACACTGAATCAACCGCAGATCAAGATTAATCTCAAAAGGGTGTCTGGAATTGTCGCCTTTTTCCTTCTTTCTTCCTTCACACAATGTTTTCTCCCTTTTAACACAACAAAACACCCCTAACCACAGTAAAGAGTTCCTCTTCTTTAGCTTTAATTTATTTCATGATCTTTCTGTCGGTACACATAAAAGCTGTTAACTTTTAAAAAAAATTTTTTTTTTTTTATTGAT
>NW_015642448.1:2226361-2226992 GCF_001515625.1 Sinocyclocheilus rhinocerous | reverse complement strand
ACTTTTTTTTTTTTTTTTTTTTTTTTTTTAAATTGATAACCAAATCGTAAGTCATTTGCAACATTGATTGCTAAAAAAAACTCATTAATAGACCCATTATTTTCATTTATTTTATATTTATGTATTATTTTTTATTTTTATATAAATATTTTATTTATTTTATTTAATATTAATTTATTAATTTTATAGAGCTGACAATTTTGTAAATGACGACTGAATCTTTAGCCTTTTGCCAGATTTATTAAAAAAAAAAGAGCCATAAATAGGCCCAGAGTTTTTATTTTGTTTTGTTTGATTTTATTTTATTTTAGAGCAGTACTTTTAAATTCTGACTAAATCTTAAGCTGTTTGCAACTTGGATTGCTTAAAAAAGGACCCTTGAATGTGCCCAGGTGGAATCAGACATTTTTACACTTAAAGAGCATAGGTATTGTTAACAGGAGCATAGCAACCCTGGATGTATAGTGGGAATATAAAAGAATCACCCCCCTTTAAAATAATCACATTTTGTTGTTTTGTAGCATGAAATGAAGATGAAAATTTTTGTTGTATCTAGCTGTATTTACTCAGTGCAACTTATAACATCCAAGTGAAAAATATAACACCAACATGCCAGAAAAAAATAAAAACA
>NW_015642448.1:2225963-2226313 GCF_001515625.1 Sinocyclocheilus rhinocerous | reverse complement strand
TGTGATTTGTCTCTACTAACTTTGCACATCTAGACTTTGCAATATTTGCCTACTCTTCTTTGCAGAACTGCTCAAGTTCAGTTAAATTTGAAGGTGACCATCTGTGGACTGCAGTGTTCAAGTCATTCCACAGATTTTCAGTGGGGTATAAGTCTGGGCTCTGACAAGGCCATGCAAGGACATTCACCTTTTTCTCCTTTAATCACTGTGTGCTCAGTTTTGCTGTGTGCTTTGGGTCATTGTCATGTTGGAAGGTAAACCTTCTTCCCATTGACAACTTTCTGGCAGAGAGCAGCAGATTTTCCTTAAGAATTTGACAGTATTTTGCCCCATCCATTTTTCCTTCTATC
>NW_015642448.1:2224142-2224830 GCF_001515625.1 Sinocyclocheilus rhinocerous | reverse complement strand
TGACTGCATGTGGCCTTTCTTGAGGAGTGGCTTTTTTCTTGCAATCCTCCCATATAAGCCACATTTGTGGAGAATTTGTGATATTGTTGTCACATGCACACAATGACCACTCTTTGTCATAAATTCTTGCAGCTGCTTCAGAGTTGCTATTGGCCTCTTAGGGCCTGTTTACACCTGGTTATTTCATGCATTTTCGCTGATCGGATATCTATCTGATTTGTTAAAACGTTTCCATTTACACTTGGCCACATAAATGTGTCACCGCAAAACGGATTTAAATCCGATCTTCAATTCCCGCGCTATATAACGGAATTCACGTCAACGAAATCTAAGTGACCAGGTGTAAACAGCCCCTTAGTAGCCTCTCTGACCAGTTTCCTCCGGCTCTTTCATCCAGTTTGGAGTGGCGTCCTGATCCAGGGAGGGTCTGTGTTGTACCAAATACCGTCCACTTTAAAATAATAGACTTCATTGTGCTTCTAGGCATTGATAAAGCCTTTGCATTTTTTTTGTATCCATCTCCTGACTTGTGCCTGCACTCTAAAAAATGCTGGGTTAAATATAACCCAGCGCTGGGTTAAAAAGGGACAAACCCAGCTATTGGGTTGTTTTGACCCAGCGGTTGGGTTGTTTTGAATCCAACCGCTGGGTCAAAACAACCCAATAGCTGGGTTTGTCCCTTTTTAAC
>NW_015642448.1:2196216-2224047 GCF_001515625.1 Sinocyclocheilus rhinocerous | reverse complement strand
TGACGCTCCGCTTAATATTCCCCTCTATGAATGTGCGTTCCACTCGTGTACCGCTCATGCTCACCGGAAAAGCAAAGTTCGCTCAAATAACGCGCAGAGGCCTGAAATGCTCCAGGAAAGCTCTTTTCATGCCGAGCTGATCAAAATGACCACAGCTGATCACAGTTGAAAGGCAAATGGCTTTGTGTGCCATTGTGAAGGTGATTAGCTACACCTGATTGAGTTTAAAAGTCATTTTTAGGAGGGGGTGATACTTTTTCCAGCTCAGTGATTCTTTTTTTTTTTCTGACATGTTGGTGTTTCACTTGGATGTTATAAGTTGCACGGAGTAAATACAGCTGGATAAAACAAAAACTGTGACCGTCTACATTTCAGGCTGCAAAGCAACAAAATGTGATTATTTTAAAAGGGGGTGATTCTTTTCTTTACCCACTGTACCTTGAAAGCTGTAGGAGAAGATGGGAATTTTGGTTTTGGATTATTAAGCCAACATAATGTTTGATGTTTGTTCCCACACTTTATCAGAGATGATCAATACCTGCTGCCTCAGTTTGCCTCCACCACTTTTCAAATTGTTTACCCCTGAATGCTGCTTTTACAGTAGACCACTAACACTACATTTATTCACTGGCTCAGCAACAAAATGTGATTATTTTAAAAGGGGGTGATTCTTTTCTTTACCCACTGTACCTTGAAAGCTGTAGGAGAAGATGGGAATTTTGGTTTTGGATTATTAAGCCAACATAATGTTTGATGTTTGTTCCCACACTTTATCAGAGATGATCAATACCTGCTGCCTCAGTTTGCCACCACTTTTCAAATTGTTTACCCCTGAATGCTGCTTTTACAGTAGACCACTAACACTACATTTATTCACTGGCTCAGTGGGTATGGAAAGAGCTAATTAAGTGTTGGATGTTCTTTGTTGGGTTGTTGGTGCTGTCATAGCTCAAGCAGATCTACAGGTACACCTTTTGTGTGCTGGGTGTTGATGGTTCATTGGCTGGTCAACATGAATACGGGTGTTTTCAGTTCCTCTGTTGCCTCTGGTGTTTAAGGAGGTATAGGCTGAGAGGAGGAGGAGTATTTTCAGCTATCTTGTCAGGTTTGAATGATTTTCAGTGACCTCATCTCTCAAGGTATCATTTGGTCAACAGGAAGCCGCCTCCCCCTCCTTCCTCTTTGAATGAAACAATGGATTTTAAAATGTGAACAACATTACCTTACACTACCATTCAAAAGTTTGGAATCAGTCATTTGTTTTTGAAAGAAATGAATAGTTTTATTCAGCAAGGATGCATTAAATTATTCAAAAGTGACATTTAATACATGTTACAAAAGATTTGTTTCAATGCAGTTCTTTTGAACTTTCTTTTCATCAAAGAATCCTGAAAAATAGAAAAAGCTGAAAATTCAGCTTTGCCATCACAGGAATTGATTACATTTTAAAATATATTAAACTAGAACAGTTATTTAAAAGTTATAGTAACATTTTACAATATTACTAGTTTTACTGTATTTTTTATCAAATAAATGCTGCTTTGTTGAGCATAAGAAACTTAAAAAAAAAGAAAAAATGTATAGACCCTAAAATTTTGAACGGTAGTGTAATAGCATGACTCTGAAATGTTTGATTTATTGCTATTAATTAATTTTATAAATTGACATCAAATCTGTGCAATTCATGAATGAGATTTAATATTGTATATTTTCTTAAAATGTAAAAACTCTCATTGTGGTTGCATGAATTGATTTGATCATTCAGTGGCCCACAGAACTGAATTTTTCACCTCAGGGAGTAAATCTCACGTTTGAGATAATGAATATCAATCTTTCACCAAGTATTAATTATTTAGCTGATTAATTAATATATTATTTCTTCTTTTTTCCCCTTTCTTTTCCACTTCTCTTGTTGTCTCTCTCTGTCTATCTTCTGGTTGTTGGCCAGTGTGGGGATATGGTTTCCTGTGTGTGACAGTGATATCTCTGTGTTCACTTTTCGGGGCGAGTGTGGTTCCCTTCATGAGGAAAACCTTTTACAAGCGGTTGCTGCTGTACTTCATAGCCCTGGCCATTGGTACTCTGTACTCCAACGCCCTCTTTCAACTAATCCCAGAGGTAGAGTGGACACGTGGGGGAAACGGGTTTATAGACGTGTGCCACACAACCAGACTGAAGACCGTTCTAATTCCACTCTATCTAGAGTTCTAGATTTTAGAGTTTATATGTCGAGTCTGGCATTTAAAGGAGTTGTTCACTCAAAAGGAAACTGTTTAAGTTACTTACCCACATGTCGTTCCAGACGTTATGTACAGAACAAATGAAAATATTTTATGCAAAATCAAGAAAACGTTGAGTTATCTCTACACATTTTTAGGTTTTATCTTTCTTTATGCAAATTATTTATTCTATTTGTCTTTCCCTTATATTCTTTTAAATATGTTTACTTTTTTTTCTATTAAACTTGATTTATTTATTTATTAACTATTTTATGCAATGTCCAAACTGCTGTTTTCTGTACAATAAAAATGGATTTGATGAAGATGTTTATTGCAGTATAGCAGTGACAAAGTACATGTAGTATCTTGGGTTCAACGGAGTCGGAATGAACCCCAAACATCCTAAACTCAAACCTTTTATACAGTTACAGTTTGCTTCCCTTAATGTAAATGAAGTTGCTCCTTTCGTAACAACTGTATGCTAATGAAGTTCTGACACCCCATTGTCTTGAGATGGTTCTCGGTGTCCCACACCCATTCCCATTCTACAATTGGTTACCTTTTGCTCATGATGTGATCATTCCAAATGGTGCAGAAACAACATAACTGTTGACTTTCTTGTCCTCTGTAATAATTAAGCCATTTTGGGAAAGGAGCATGATCAAACATCTGTTGTGGAGTGGAATCTGAGTCGGGGCAGACTACAGTTTCTTACACTGTCAAGCTCAAAAAAGGACATAAAAGTATTAAAATAGACTAGTTTAGACTCCCGATACGCAAATACTTACAGTACATAATATTTAGTGTTTCCTGAAGCCGATCAATAGAAGTTGGTCGGTGTGACTTTGAATCATTCTTATTGTATGCGAAATAGCAGATTGGACATTGTGCAAAAAAAAAAAGAAAAAAAGAAATCTATTTTTGTGTTCTAAATAATAAAAATAGTATGTTTTGGATAGGGATGTAACGATTCACTCAACTCACGATTCGATTCGATTCACGATTTTGATTTCACGATTCGATTCAATTCACGATTTTTTATTATTTATATTTTATTTTTTTTGCAAAATGAGATTTAAGACAAATTATAAATTAAATGTGTCCTTTTATTATTGCTTGGACAAAATGCTGCACATTTCTTTGTGAAATTAAAATATAACACTATAATAATATACTAATATAGCACTTGCATTATTATTGCTCTTAACTATTTTCGATGACGAAATAGAGCAAAATCAGACAATAGTGTTATAGTCCGACAATGTAAGTCACTTAATATTAACTTCTTGTTTATTGAATTGTATTGTATTAAATCAGTATCACATTTACACACTCCCTTAAAAATCATTAAAAGCTGTCACTCATCTTAGCTCATCGCGGTCTCACATTTATAATCAAGGAAGCTCTCTACACTGCGCAGTGAATCTCTTATTTACACCGTCTACACTTCGCTTATGAAAGGATTCGTGAGATATGTGTGTGATACATTACTCAACGCTGCAAAAACACGTAGAAACCTTTGAAGCTCCCCTGAGCGCAGTCACAAGTATGATGATGATCGGGTCAGTCGCACTGGTGCTCCTAAAAATTTCATAGTCGCACGCAGTAGTTTTCAGTCGCAAATGCAACTGAAATAGTCGCACTGTAGAGCCCTGCATCTAAACTTTTCTAAAGACAGCAAGTTCCCCTCAGACATGGATTCATAAACTACCCCTAAATGAATCGCGATTTGTTTAGCATCTCAACCGATTTGAATCGTCACATATTTGAATCGATTTTCAACCGGCTCGCGGTTAATCGTTACATCCCTAGTTTTTGAACAATGTGAGGGGTGAGTAACTGATGACAGAATTGTCATTTTCAGGTGAACATTCCCTTTAAGCACACATATAAGTCTTTCTGGCCTCAGTGGTTCTCCCCAGCTGGAGGCCTAGAAAATAGAGTAAACAACGATCAGTAAACTTTGTATTGATCCATAGAAGAGTTCTCACTGGACTTATTATAATCATAGTAATGACCATTTAATGTACTTTTTTGAGGCAAGATGTCATGGAACTGGAGCACACATTTAAGTTTTACATTTATCTGACTGTGAACTGTTCAAATGTATTCTTATAAGTGAATGGCCCAATTCGTGAAAAAAAAAAAAAATTCATAATACAGCGGTGAAAAGCCAAACAAAATGGGGGTGGGGGGAAGCCCTGAGGCATTAATGAACTACACTAAGACCCCATCTAAAATAAATCCCATACTCACTCTTCTTGACAGCTTGTAACCAAGTGTGAAATAAATGTGAAGAATACGGTTTTAAAAAGCCCAATTGATTGTTTCTGGTGTCTAGGAGAGTGATTAGGGGTTTGTATTTAGATTGTATGTATTATGTACTCATTCAGTCTGCTAACACATATGCAGCGTTCTCTACTGTTCAAAGGTTTGGGGTCTTATGTGAAATATTTTTACTATTTAAAATAACTGTAATTTATTCCTGTGATGCCAAAGCTGAATATTCAGCAGCCATTTCTCCAGTCTTCAGTGTCACATGATCCTTCAGAAAATATTACAATATACTGATTTGATGCTCTGAAGGCATTTCTTGTTATCAATGTTGAAAACTGCTTTACTTTCTTGTGGAAACTGCTACATATTTAATTTTTTAGGATTATTTTATGAATAAGGTTCAAAAGAACAGCATTGTAGCAATATAAAAGTCTTTACTGTCACTTTTGATCAATTTAATGCATTCTTGCTAAATAAAAGTATTATTATTTTTGTATCTTACTGACCCCAAACTTTTAAATTGTAGTGCTTTTCAGCATTCTGTGCCTAATTTTATGTTAATAAAAACGCAAGTTTTCATGATTTGAGGTTAATAACAAATGCTATATTATTTTATATTAGTTTGAATAAAGTAGTATTTGACATCTTAAAACATGCTTTTTTTCTGTATATAGGCCTTTGGATTTGACCCCATGGAAGATTATTATGTGCCCAAGTCTGCTGTCGTGTTTGGAGGATTCTACCTGTTCTTCTTTACAGAGAAAATCCTGAAGATGATCTTAAAGCCAAAGGACAGGGTGAGCTTGGACTAATGATCTGTTTGCGTAAACCATGAAACAGCTTTATCTGACATTGTCATTGTGACATGGGTTCCCAGTGACATCAAAAAAAGCACAAGGAGGATTTTACTTTTAGAACTTTGTAAAGTTCAATCTCATGAAGTTTTGCTTTGGAATGTGTGAACTGTATGTACAATATGTGCATGTCTGGTTGTCGCTCCTCAGGGGCTGCACTATTCATTTGTAGTATTCTTTGAAAGACAATTTGAAAAAGATGTTAAAAAAGGAACCTAAAAAGCGTAAGTCATAAAAATACATTAACTGTTTTGTTGTAGTCTGTAATGGTTTGGCCAGAGCCAGCAAATCATTTTACATGAATCAGAAGATTTATTATTGAACTTTTTGCTTTTGAGATTGTAATGTGTTGTAATGCAGCACCCTCTAGTGAAGAAATGTCTTTGCAAGCTTATTTACTCACGCTCATTTTTTCTGCTTGCATTTCTTATCGAATTGTCTCTTGTGTTAGGGGGGGCATGGCCACGGCCACAGTCACTTTCCTTCAGAGCGCTATGCCAACTCTAATGGTGACTTGGAAGATGGTGTGATGGAGAAACTGCAGAATGGAGAGGCTGGAGAAGCATCTTTACCCAGAGTGGAAAGTGATGCCAGAGGGCTTGGAGAAGATGACAAAATGATCAGCGCTGGGCAGACAGTACAGGTGAGGAATAAAAGAAACTACAAATTTCAATTTGCTTAAAAATATTTTCCAGTTCACAAAATTATTTAATATTTGAGAACAAATGTGGTAATCTGTCGTTTCAATTAATTGGGCATAAGTGACTCTAAGCCTCACCCACAATTATATCCCTTAAAAACAACTTGAAATCAAAATTGACCCTATTTAGTTCTGGCATGTTAATGTCATGCCAGTATTACTGTAATTATGATTTTCCAGCTTGTAAAAACTTTCCAGATCTTGGTTGAATTTATAATTACAGCTTGGAAACTCAATTTATGAATGCTCTGACTTTTTTTCATTCATCTGTGAATAATGACTGATGACGTCATGTAAACGAAACCAAAATATAATGAATGTGCTTCAAGAGCATATAGATGTGAACAATAATATAGTAATTTTGCTGTCATCAAAGCCAGTCATGTTGTGAGAGTTGCCATAGAAACACATTTTTCTGAGTCTGAGGACGTGAATGGCATCTCCGAGTTGTCTTCTTATAATTGCCATAATTTCAGGACAATGTAAATGCGACATGATTCATCAGCGCGTTAGGTTTTTGAAGGAAAAAATTGTTTTTATAACTTTCATTAAAATGCAACAACATCTATATCGAAAACAACTTGTTCTTATCAGAGCTACAAGAACCCTGCAGAAGCTAAAAGAATATGTTTTGTGATTCAATCAAATTCTAATGGATAAAATTAGTACCAGACTACATTATATCACTCTCTCTATATTAAGTCATTCAAAAATCAGATTTAATGTTGCAGACATCAAATGCATTGCCAGTGTTGTTTCATCTTATTTTGGGTGCTGTTCCTCTAAGGTTACAAATAGAGGTATAAAAAAAAAAAATCTAAATAGAAATCTTTTGTAACAATATACAGTAAGTCTTTATTATCACTTAACATATACATGCTGAATAAAAGTATTAATATCTTTCAAAGAAAGAAATAAAAAACAATACTGACCTCAACAGTGGTGTATATTGTTGCAAGTATTGTAAAGTAATTGTACAAGTAATTCTGTTCTTTTTAATGTTTTATTCATCAAAGAATACTGAAAGTACCACAGGCTTAAAACAAATATGAAGCAGCACAACTGTTTCCAACATTGATAATAAATCAGCATATTAGAATGATTTCTGAAGGATCATGTGACACTAGACTGGAGTAATGGCTGAATAAATGGCATTTTACAATATATTCACATAGAAAACAGCTATTTAAATTTAATAAAATTACACAATATTACTGTTTTTACTGTGTTTTTGGTCAAATAAATGCAGCATTGGTGAGCATAAGAGAAAAGTCTTACTCCAGACGTCTGAATGGAAATGGATATTTACTGTATACACTTCTTCATTTTTCCTGTATTTGTGTCCCTCTCGCAGGACTCTCAGAGTTCAGGTGGTGCTGGAACGGGTGGATGTTATTGGCTTAAAGGCAGGGCATACTCTGACATCGGTACTCTGGCATGGATGATCACTTTGAGCGACGGTCTGCATAATTTCATTGATGGTTTGGCTATCGGAGCCTCCTTCACTGCTTCTGTGTTTCAGGGCATCAGTACATCAGTGGCAATTCTGTGTGAGGAGTTTCCACATGAGTTGGGTGGGTATTACTGACTCTGTTATACGATCAATCAAAAATGGCCTGTAGTCTACATGACTGTAGTCTGTAGTCATGTAAATGCTCTGCTGCATCTGTGTGTCCAGGTGATTTTGTAATCCTGCTAAACGCTGGCATGAGCATCCAGCAGGCACTCTTCTTTAACTTCCTGTCAGCGTGCTGCTGTTATCTGGGCATGGGCTTCGGAATCCTGGCTGGGAACAATTTCTCTCCTAACTGGATCTTTGCTCTAGCCGGAGGCATGTTCCTCTACATTGCACTGGCTGATATGGTAAGAATGTGATGCTGTTCATTTGCTGGCTTTAAATGACTGGGGGGGGATTGCGTTCATTTTTGTTGATTCCTGAGGGTGAGTTTCTATGATCAGTGAAGTGTAAAAGAAGTGATTACCAGTGCTATTGCAGGGTTTCTGCAAGCTTTAAAAAGGTCTTAAAAATTCTTAATTTACACTTCAACAATTTAAGGCAGGGGTCTCCAAACTCGGTCCTGGAGGGCCGGTGTCCTGCAGAGTTTAGCTCCAACCCTGATTAAACTCACCTGAACCAGCTAATCAAGGTCTTACTAGGCATACTAGAAACTTCCAGGCAGGTGTGTTGAGGCAAGTTGGACCCCCAGGACTGAGTTTGGAGCAGAAAGTCTTAAATTTAAAGTCATGGCATTAAATGCTGCTTGCACTGAAAAAGAAAAAAAAAAAAAAAAAATTGTCTTCCTCAGTATTTTTGAAAACAATTAACTCTTGTTTTCTGAGAAATTAAACAAAATTAAATGAGTTTATTCTTAAAACACAAACAATATCTGTCAGTGCAGTGTGAAAATTACTTTTCTGTTGGAATTAATTTGACTTTTCTAAGCCCATTGCCAGATATTTGTTCTTCACATTTCACAGAAAACAAGACTTCTTATCATATGTAATTTTGTTTCTCAAGTAAATGTACCTTGTTTTAAGAGTCTTTAGAGATTTGCACTGGAAAACAATACAAAAATTCATAATTCAAATTCCATCTTCAAATTCTAATGTTTGGGAGCAAAGGTGTTTTGCTAGCTTTATGCAATTTTTTTGTAAAACGATTTAAACAGTTGAATTAAAAAGAAATTGTATCTTTAAAGGTGACACATCATGAAAATCTGACTTTTCCAGGTTTTAAGTGCTATAATCAGGTCCCCGGTGCATCTACCAACCAAGGAAACGTGAAAAAGATTAACCCAGTAGTTTTAGTAAGCCTTTTTCTGCAAGCGTCTGAGAAAACGAGCACGTCTGATTTCGCTCCCTTGGTGACGTGGCAAAGGGATCTCATTTTAATATTACCGCCCCTTAATCTGTAAGTTTCAACCCACGGCGCCGTCATTTGATTTCGCAAGCGACAACGGTGTACTAGTGTGCTTCTACTAAATACTGAGCATTTTTCAGTTTTTCTTTTTTAATAAATCTGCAAAGATGTCAACAATTCTGTGTTTTTCTGTCAATATGGGGTGCTGTGTGTACATTAATGAGGAAAAAAAATTAACTTAAATGATTTTAGCAAATGGCTGCAATATAACAAAGAGTGAAAAATTTAAGGGGGTCTGAATACTTTCCGTACCCACTGTATATAAGAAGTTTAAACTAATATGGTTTAAAACACGATTTCAGCGCGATAAACATTATAATCGGAACCAAAACAGATGTTTTTAGCAGGTCCAAGCTGTAATGGCACAGCTTTATTCTGGAAAAGTTGGAGGGGAGCAGCAGCTCATTTGCATTTAAAGAGACACGAAAAACAGCGTGTTTCTGCTTCCACACAAAATAGGCATTTTCAAAATGATATAATAAATGATCTGTGGAGTATTTTGAGCTGAAACTTCAGACACATTCTGGGGACACCAGAAACTTATATTAACAAAAATATTAAGCAGCATTGATAAGTGTCTTGAGGATCAAATCAGCATTTCTGAAGGATCGTGTGACAGAAAAAATGAAGTAATGACTGATGAAAATTCACATTAAAATATATTAAAATAGAAAAACGTTTATTTTTAATTGTAATAATTTTTTACTTTCTTTTTTGCTGTATTTTTTGATCAAATAAATGCAGCCTTGGTGAGAATAAGAAACTTGATAGCTGTCTAACTTGATAACTATGAAAACAGAGAATGTCATTACTCATGTGGTTATCCCAAAATTGATGCTGTTGATTTTATAATTTTTTCTTACAATCCATGTGACTCCATCTTCCTTTGTTCCTGCAGTTTCCTGAGATGAATGAGGTGAGTCGTGAAGAAGAGGAGGCCGGAGGAAGTGGATCTCTGCTAACTTTTGCCATCCAGAACGCAGGGCTGCTCACTGGGTTTGGCATCATGCTTGTACTTACCATTTACTCTGGACAGATACAGCTTGGATAGCAGAGGACCTAAATACAAACTCAGACACTAAAGGACTTATCTCAGCACCTGGACTAAAACCTGAGACCTACTGGGACCTCCAGACTTTAATATGAGCCAGCTGTGCTGGCTTGTTTTAAAACGTTTGCCCAGCTGGACTAGGTCATGACATAAATTGAAATGTTTTGGGCATAGTTTGGGCTCAGAGTAAACCCTGGACTGTTTAAACGAGGCTAGAATTGACTGACCCGTGAACTTTGCTTTAGATTCATCCAAAACCTGGGACCTGTTGATGGATGTGGTACCATTCATCTAGTTTAGGCCTTCTCTGGTTCCTTCGCCTCAGCTTTAGGACACAGTGATGTCTCTGTACCGTGTGGATTCTCGTTCCCCAACATATACATCTGGGCATTTTTGTATTGATTTCTAATGTTCTCATTATTTAATTTTTATTGTGTTTTTCAACAAAATGTCTCTTTCCCTCAGAGATGGGCCTTTCTCGTAATCCTGACCATGAGATTTAGAGTATTGTCCACTAACTGATGAGTAACATATGGGATGAAACTTGACTCGTTTTACTGACATTTAAAGCGACATTTAAAGATGTAAAGCGCTTTGGGTGTAGAGCGATACACAATAAAGCGCTATATAAATGCATCATTCATTCATTCATTCATTTAGTCAAATGTAGGTTGTTTCCTATGCTTCATACCAAATGTTTATTCAAAAGAAAAAATCTAAACCATTAAAACAAAATAATACCCCTAGGTTTTTCCAATGCTTAGGGACAAGACATAGATACAGTCTCACTAGTTAGCTGGCATTCATAATTCTGCTAAACTGAACGTCATGTAGGTCACTTTAATCAAAGGTTACTGTGCACTGTTGCACAAGTAGGTTTAAGTTTAGATACAATACAGCGTCTGTTCACAGATTGATCGTTATTTAATTTTTCCCCTCAATGTCATTCCGTAATGGCAAGCAAAAACAGTAAACGCTTGAAACAAAAAGGCACTAATTCTTTTTTTATTGAAGGTTTTTATTTTACCTCTTTAACAAAAAAGCAGAGACCAAGGTTCTTCTAGAAAAATGTCTTCTAACTTTTATCTTTTCATTTACATGACCAGAATAAGTGGCGCATATTTTCACAAACACCCTCCTATTATTTGTACTTTGTATAACTTTGCGTATTAATTGACAGAGAAAAATGAACACACCAACCTCAATTAGTTATAATTGCCTTTAATTATTATGATAATTACTCTTACAAAACTCTATAAAACACCTATTTTCCACATGCTTTTGTTTGATCTGAATGCCGTACTCTTCATAATTTAAGAAATAATTAGGAAATGTAGGCAAAATGTGTGCATAAAGGTGTTGTAGTGTTTCTGTAATAATATGATCATTCCTCTACATATAGCACTGCAGCACAATACTTAGAGCTCTTTGCTAACTTAGCATCTAGACTGACAGAAATCATTTTGAATATCGTTGGATTTAAAGCTGAAGTGTGTAATTTCTAAGGCACTAGTTTAGTCAAATGTTATTGCAAAATGCAGACTGTTTTGAAATAGATTGCCTGACTGCTACCATTGGTTGCCATCCCAAACTCACGCTATTTGTTGAGCCAGTCTAAAATATTTTTTTTCAAATTCAGTGTTTAAACCTTTAGGGATAAAATCACCCAACAAATGACTTGCTTATAAAATGTATGTCTGCTTATTAAGATGGGATAGGAGAATAAAAAATAAAAAAAAATTTATATTGAAAAAATGACACTTCAGCGTTAATGTTTTAGAAGTCAGTTTTAGAAGTGAAATTTAGAAGTCAATTCCTAATTTTAAAGTCAGCTAGTAATATTATACATGATCTATGATACAGGTGTTGAATTCCTATGCAGCAGAATATAATTTCAATGGTTAGAACAAGCTATGAGATTATTCAGAAATTGATCTTACAATTCTGATCAACCTTTGCTCACAGTAGATCCCTTGGTATCACTTTTGTCTTCCACATAAAATGTATTTTCCATTATGCTTCCATTGCTTAATAGTCATGCTATATTCGTATCTGCTGTTGCACTGCTAGTTTAAAGGTGTAACATACAGTACATCAGTTGAACCTGATCCCCCAGTATGCTGTTGAGCAAATAGCTAATAGATCATCATATGAAAGGTCATTTTAGCTCTGTATGAAGTGAACGTGATAAGGTCTTGTGCGTATAGTCAACAACAGATCTGAGTGTAACTTACTATCAGCGTAAATTTTTTTTAAATGCCCCTTTGTTTGTTAAGTTTATGTAGTTGCATTCAGCTTTGTGTGCAGCCATTGTTTCAGCTGGCGTCTTATTGCACACGTTCTCTGAAGTGAGTTTATGCCTTAAAGAGAGGAGGTAGTCTCAACGCCATGCATCATTCAGTGGTAAAAAGTTTTACGTTTTTGTACCTCATTTTAAATTCAGTAATATAAAAAAAAAAAAAAAAAAAAAAAAAAAAAAAAAAAAAAAAAAAAAAAAAAAAAAAAAATGGTAAGTGTAGAATGTGTGTGAATGTCCATTTGTGATTTTTTTTTTAAGTCATTGATTTATGTATTTTGTCATCAGTAATTGTATTTAAATGATAAACTGTTTTGTTTCAATTTTTGTCAGCAATTTTTTTTTTTTGTGGCAGTTGAGAGCAAGTGTACCTGTTATGATGAAGGCATTTTTTTTAAATTACTGTAAACATCTCAAGTGTTGTGAGTCATGATACCTGTGCAACATGTGAAATCTGATTGCTGGTAACTGTTTTTTTAATTATTATTTAAATATTAAGCCATGAGCTTTCAGTTCATCTTTTGTGCAATGAAAAAAAAAAGAAAAACATGATACAATCTGATCCAAAACTGACTCATTCATTTAATGTGGTCTTGGTTTCTCGATTTTTAAATGATAGCAGTGACACTGATTATTTAAGGGAATTATTTTACTTTATGGCTATGCAAATCATTTATAGTTATATTGATAAAATATGATTTTTTTTTATAAGCAACTTGAATTGTCGATCGAAACGTTGGCAGTAATATGCAGCTACGTGTGAATATTCATGATATTCAGATTCTTATTAATATATGCTTTTAATTTAAGTTTGAGATGGACCTCAGTAATTAACTCTTCATTAGGTTTGCGTTTTAATGTGCTTTAAACCATTCTTAAATTCTTAATACATCTATGAATATTGATGAGTAAGGAATCGTGCAATTTCACACGTGAAGAATCGAAACATTCGTAAAATAGTCTCTCGTTCTTTACTGCTGACTTTAAAAGCAACTTTTTGTCCTTAGGTTACAGTTATACTTCTTAAGCTATCAATTGTGGTAGAATATGTGGTAGAACACTGAGTCACTGTGCTGAACAGCTTAGTGGAGTTCTCCTCTTACTTTTTCAATCTTCTCTAGATCTAGGGTTGGTACGAGATTTGTGGAAAAGCTCAATTATTGTACCTATACCTAAAAAAGCAAAGCCAGAATTGTTGAATGACTACCGTCCTATTGCCTTGACTTCTTTGGTCATGAAGGCTTTTGAAAAAGAGATAAAGTATGTGATGACAGTTGTTGGAAAACTTTTAGATCCGTTGCAGTGTGCATATCGTGCTGGAAGAGGCGTATAGAGGATGCAAAACTGTTTCTGTTTTAACAGATAGGAAACAAAAGGTTAGAGTTAATGGGGTCTTATCCGACACGTTAAATATTTCTATAGGTTCACCACAAGGCTGTGTACTTTCTCTGGTTCTTTTAATTTTATATACAAATGATTGTCAGAGTTTGTACAATAATAGCTATTTGGTAAAAATATGCAGACGATACTGTGCTTCTGTCTTTGCTGTCATATCCAGATCAGGAATATGGTCCGGTTTTGGATGATTTTATTTTATGGTGTAATAGGATGAAATTAGATTTGAATGTGTCAAAAACGAAAGAGATGATCATCAATTTTAGTAAGAAAACACTTGCACCTCAAAGGGTGGTCATTAATGACAAACGGGTTCATGTAGTGGAAGAATACAAGTATTTAGGAACGATTATTGATAATAGGCTGAAGTTTGATCAAAACACAGATGCAATCATTAAAAAGTCACATCAAAGATTGTATGTGTTGAGGAAGCTGAATTCTTTTAATGTACAGAGAGTCATTCTCAGGACTTTCTATAATTCATTTGTTGAAAGTATCCTGTCCTTTTCCTTTATTTGTTGGTTTTCCTTATTGTCTACAAAGAGCAAAAATCGTTTGCAAGGTTTTGTTAATATGTGCTCAAAAATCTTAGGTGTTCCCTTGCGAAGTTTGTGTGTTTGTTTACGCCAGGGGTGTCCAAACTCGGTCCTGGAGGGCCGGTGTCCTGCAGAGTTTAGCTCCAACCCTAATCAAACACACCTGAACCAGCTAATCAAGCTCTTACTAGGCATGCTAGAAACTTCCCGGCAGGTGTGTTGAGGCAAGTTGGAGCTAAACTCTGCAGGACACCGGCCCTCCAGGACCGAGTTTGGGCACCCCTGGTTTACGCTCACAACAAACCGTCGAGTTCTTAAAAAGTCTCAGTGGCTAAAACACCTTCAGGAATAGAGTCGTTTACAATATTACAACTTAAATATTTCAAGTCTCCTCCAACATTTCATCAACTAAAGGATGATAGCAATATCACCTGACTTCTACTAACGATGTGAATTAATAAATCAGAAGGAGTCACTCACTTCACTGGCGCTGTGAATCATGTCAGGAGTCGACTATGCGAATCACAAAGCTCTTTAAATCATTATACAGGTACAACAACATTAGCTTATATTCGTATTTTCTGTATAATTTTAAATAAATATAGAGATGTTACATACCAATATTTAATTCAATGTGTACAAACGTACGCTGCAATCTTGGTAACTTCATTTTATAACAATTCATTCTTTATTTAACAATGTATAACAATACTATTCGAAAGTTTAATCTTCAAAAGCTTGAAGGCACTCGTTTATTTATTTACTATATTTAATATATATTTTAATATTGAATAAATTGCAACTTCATTACACACTATAAAGTTTGAACGCACCTATTTATTTACCTTATCTACATATGCATACTGTTGTATAAAATGTAAATAACATTAATCTAACTTTTATCCTTAAAAGTTTATTTATTTATTAGTTTATTTATTTATTTCAAAGGACTTCAATTTTGAAGCTTTATTTTGGGGCATTCCCGTTATCGTCACATTTCGCACACCCAACTGCTAAATGTGTCCCAAGTCTAAAAGTTGCACGAGGACGAGTTCAAAACTTTGCAATCCTAATAAATGTGCACGTGCAATGATAATGCTTTGCACAGATAGCAGCATTAAACGAAATACATGATATGCACGTTTCTTGTGCCTGGAGAGTTTCATTTATTGCCTCTTGTCTGCAAGCTGCAGCGAGTCCTTGACTGTTAAACAGTTACAAGGTACGTTAAGAGAGAGAGAGGTAGACCTTTGTCACAATGTCATGACTGAGAACCACATGTGTTTCATACCGAGTTTGCGTACGACGCCTAAGTTGATATTAAAACATCTCGGCTTATTTTAACCAGAAACAATGTTGTGCAAATATAAGGACAAAATCCATCTCTGTATGTTCATAGTGCTGCTCCTTCAGCTGTTTTCCAGGACTGCAGGTAAGCTCTTCTTACATGTACTGGAGTAATTGTTCTGTCTTCTAGAGAATGCAGTTGCAGCAATATGTCTTTACTTCCTTTCTCAGCGCAGTCATGTGCCAGGAGCTGTGGTGAGAAGTTTAACACATGCTCCTGTCATGCAACATGTGAATCTCTGAAGGACTGCTGTGCAGATTATAAACAGTTTTGCCTTGATATTGAACCACACTCTGGATCTTTGCTGGGAGGCACAGACTTCAAAATCCGCAACGCTACATTTGAGCAGAACATTAACCTCGCTTGCAGGTAAGAGTGCCAGAAATCTGTTGATGTTCTCTGAAGCGCACAAGTCAACTGTTCATAAACACTGAAGACATTCGTACCTTGCAAGTTTACTGTAATGTCACAACACAATGTGTTTAAGTATTTGTTAACCGAAAAAATAAAATTTCTCATGTCCCATTTGTGTGTGTGTGTTTGCCTTGATATTGAACCACACTCTGGATCTTTGCTGGGAGGCACAGACTTCAAAATCCGCAACGCTACATTTGAGCAGAACATTAACCTCGCTTGCAGGTAAGAGTGCCAGAAATCTGTTGATGTTCTCTGAAGCGCACAAGTCAACTGTTCATAAACACTGAAGACATTCGTACCTTGCAAGTTTACTGTAATGTCACAACACAATGTGTTTAAGTATTTGTTCACCGAAAAAATAAAATTTCTCATGTCCCATTTGTGTGTGTGTGTGTGTATGTATGTATGTATGTATGTATATGTGTGTGTGTGTGTGTATATAGAACATTAACCTCGCTTGCAGGTAAGAGTGCCAGAAATCTGTTGATGTTCTCTGAAGCGCACAAGTCAACTGTTCATAAACACTGAAGACATTCCTTCCTTGCAAGTTTACTGTAATGTCACAACACAATGTGTTTAAGTATTTGTTCACCGAAAAAATAAAATTTCTCATGTCCCATTTGTGTGTGTGTGTGTGTATGTATGTATGTATGTATGTATATGTGTGTGTGTGTGTGTGTGTGTATATGTATAATGAAGATCATCTTGTCCAGGTTATCTTTGCATTTTGTGTTCCTAATAATAATAAGTAATGCATTTTTCAAACAATTAATGTAAACATAATTATTGCATTAAAATGTCATTATTTATATATTACTATTTAATGTGTAATATTATATAGCAATATACTTACTATGCAAGAACAGAATACTAATATACAATGTTCAGTAATCACATATTCTGGCATTAAGGGAGTTTTGGCTGAAAGTTTTTCCTCTTGATTTTTGTGCCTCTCAAGTTCTCTAGAACAAAGTTTGAGTTAAAATGTTTGTTTGGTACAAGAAGTGGCTTTGGTGAAGACTGAATAAGATAAGATGGAAATGTTCTCATGTTACTGCCAGCTTAGGGTGAATAGCTTTTTTGTGTTCCTCAGTTGCTCAGAATAAAAGTGCATGCTAAATAAAGTCTGCCAGATCTGATCAGTGGTATAAATGCACTCCAGTGCTGAACAGAGTGTGTTTCACAGGTTTAACTCCGAGATTTTGACAGAGGGCTATGTGGATGAGAGCGGAGTGGGTCACTGTATCACTCCGCTGCTCTATGAGTCGGGCTGGATCCCTTTTGAGGTGTCTACAGATGGAGTCAACTATGACAGATCAGGGCGGTGGCTCTCAGGTGAGCTACAGAAATCATAATGCACACTGAGGTTTTGTGGGAAAGTCAGTCAAAGTGTACCTTATTTGCACATTTCTTATTTATCAGTGAAAGGTATTCCAAATAATTTGATCACATGCATGCTGTTTCAAAAGTATTGTGACATTGTGTTAAGTAACCTAGGAGACATTCCTTTCTAGAACATTCCTTCAAGTGTTGTTCTTAGCTAATATCAATTATGATTGTATGGTTATTGCATTATGGCCTGATTAGATATTGTAGTCAGACCTCCCAAGGCATATGATATTGACACAAGTTCACTGTAATATGTTTGTCTTAACGTAGAAGTTTCTTTTAATGATAAGGTGCTCTGTCTGATTTATTAGTCCACCACAGTAAGCTGAGTCCTTTTTACAAGATAATTTTTGGCAATGCCACACAGTGGCAGTACTATGGCACTCCTAACGTCAGCGGGGATTTAAAGATGATATGGATCTCATCTCTAATAAAAGCAGAGAGAGTCAACATTGAGCTGTGGGGTTACAGTGAGACTGGTGAGTAGAGCACAGATCTATCTATATATCTGTCTGTCTGTCTTGTTTGTCAGTCTATATGCCTGTCGTTCTATCTTTCTATCGCTCATTCTAGCTATTCTTCTCGTTCTATCTGTTTTTTAATTCTATTTGTCATTCTGTCTGGCTGTCAGTCGTTCTGTCTGTCTGTGGCCATTCTGTCAGTCATTCTGTAATTCTGTCTGTCGGTCCTTCTTTCTGTCAGCCTTTCAGTCATTCTGTCTGTTGGCTGTTCTGCCTTGTTCTGTCTTGTTCATTCTAGCTATCGTTCTGTCTGTCATTCTGTAATTCTGTTTGCCGGTCATTCTTTCTGTCTTTGTGTCTGTCAGCTGTTGGTTGTTTTTGTCGTTATGTCTGGCGGTCATTCTTTCTTATTGGTCATTAGTTCTGTTATTCTCTCTGTCGGTCATTTATTCTGTCTTTCTGACTGTCGGTTACTATTTCTGTCGTTCATTTGTTCCTTCGGTCATTCGTTCTGTCCTTGCTGTCTGTCAGTCATTCTTTCAGCCTTTCAGGTTGCGCTTCCTGTCAGTCGTTCTGTTACCTTTTTGTTTTGTCATTCTGTTTGTCGGTTGTTCTTTCTGTCTGACAGGTGTTCTGCCTTTCTGTCTGTTGGTCTTTCTGTAGTTCTATCTGTCAGCCTTGCTGTCTGCCTGTTGTTCTGTTTATCTATCTTTCTGTCTAGCTGTCTGTCTGTTTATAATTGGTACTGTCTATCTAAAATGCATATAGAAGATATACATTATTATTATTAAACTAACAGGAGAGGCATATTCTGCAAACTGGGAGGCTGAGTGGAAGTATCTGTACACAGTGGGCAGAGATGTACCCAACAGTGGAGTTTTCAGTTTCACCCCACAAATCGCAGAAAATTCATATTCCTTTTGGGACCTAGGGAGCATGCGTGTCAGTCCCAGCACTAAACCAGATGGAGCCCGGTAAGAACTTTTAGTAGTTAATATTAGTATTTCTTTTATAGTTTTTATAATGAAATTGTGTAAAATGTTATGGTTCCAATATCAGACTGTTTGAATAAAGACATACTTTTTTTGTGCAGAGATGTTAACGCCCTGTGGAGTGGAGCGCATGCGATCGCCTGGCATCTAGAGGAGGCGTTCAGGAAGGACTCTGCAGGCTGGGCCCTGGACAAGTGTATCAATTGGGATAAAGAAGAGAAAGCAATGCCCAACTTCCTCACTGAGATCACCGACTGCCCATGCACACTGGCCCAGGCCCGTGCTGACACCGGAAAATTTCATGTGGGTGTAGACTAGAGTAATAAATTCATCTGATATCGTTTTGGACACCACAGTTTGCAACACTAGCAACAACATCATTATTTGAGAATTTTTTACACTCCACCAATTACAGATTCAGGCAAATGTAAATACATAGGGTAAAACAGCTTTAATTAAATGTGATAAAGCTATATTCATTTAAGTGTCTATATTAGAGCTCATTATGCAGTATGTGGAAAATAATGTGTTTTTTTTACTTTAAACCGCATAAACACATTTCATTACACCAAATACACAAAATAATGTTCTTTTTAGCAACATCATATGACCCCTTTAAAATGTGCATATATGCTGGATATGTATATATAGACACACACACCTCTCTTGCCATAGAAAATTACGGTAACACTTTAGAATAACGTGTTTGGAACACATATTCACTATTAATTCAGAGTTTTTTCTCAATAAACTCCTAATTTGCTGTTTATTAATAGTTAGTAAGGTAGTTGTTAAGTTTAGGTACGGGGTGGATTAAGAGATCTAAAATAGGGTCATGTAGAATAAGCCATTAATATGTGCTTTGTAAGTACTAATAAATAGCCAATATGCATGCCAATAAGCAGCTAGTTAAAAGTGAGAATTGGTCCTTAAAATAAAGTGTTACCTTTTTTTTGGTGAATTAATATTTAATAATAATGACACTTAATTTGAGTAATTTTGGTAACACTTTATTTTACAGTATTGCCTAATATATTGATCTATCGCTAATTTGAATACTATATTATACTGATAATAATGCATGTGGGAAATTTGACAGTAATAGAAACACAAAATAGACAGTGGACAATGTCAAAAATATAATTTATATTATAATCCATTCTGATTGATGTAAATACATTTAATTCAGTTTGATTTTTAGTCTGTTGATAAATATTTTTTCCCTTGCAGTCCTGAGTATGGTGCCGGTCAGCAGTGTTGCTATGACAGCACTGGAGCTCAGGTGCTCACGGGAGACTCTATAGGTGGCAGCACCCCAGATCGAGGGCACGACTGGGGGGAGCCGCCATACAAGAAACCACCCAGAGTTCCAGGATTCTCTCACTGGAAGTATGATGTCATCAGTTTCTACTACTGCTGCCTGTGGTCAGACAACTGCAAATACTACGTCACTCACCGCCCGTCCAGTGACTGCAGAACATATCGTCCTCCTAGAGCAGGTACAGAAAATATCTGCAATAAATGTATTGTATATTTTATTTAATGCTTTTTATTAGGGCTGGGCGATATAGCAAAAAAATGTATCAACGATATAATGTTTCATATCGTTCAGTATCGATAATTATTGACATTTTTATAACCTTTTTTTAAAACAAAAAGCAATAGAATTTTTTTTTTATTATTTAACCACTGTATTTATAATTAACACAATTTATTGAGACAAACAACAAATTGTGTGTGTGTGTGTGTGTGTGTGTGTGTGTGTGTGTGTGTGTTTTTTCAGACTGATTATGGCTGTGATATCGAGGCAGGTAGTTTGTGTGTTTACCATCCAGGTGCAGTTCACTGCGTCAGAGCCATACAGGGCAGGTAATATGTCACTTATCAGAATTTTAAGTCAAGTCACCTTTATTTCTGTAGCACTTCGTACAATGCATAGTTTGTCAAAGCAGCTTAGTGATAAACATGAACATGCAGAATCAATTATGGAAACCTAACTCAAATTCTGCTGTAAAGCAGTTCTAAAGAACAAAAGCTTGAGTCAGTTCTGTGTTAGTTCAGTTCAGATAGGGCTACACAATAAATTGTACTTAATTGTGATCGCAATTTCTGCTTCTCTCGATATATTAAACATAATCATCTGCAAAATTTGCCCACTGGTTATTTATCCTGAAACAAGCTTTTCCCTTAAATCGATACATTTTCTACCCAGTGGGCTACTTAATCTTCCCAACCCGGCAACCACATTAAGGAAAAAGTGCTGATGATCAGAAAACTCTGACAAATATATAAGTTGGAGTTTAGTGATCTCAATTGATATATTCTGCCCAAACATGTCTTCTCAAAAATGTAGCTTTTCTTTCACGCGGTCGTTTGTGCTGTTTGCTGCGACTAAATCTGTGAGCAAACCTTACAAGTTAATGTTCCCTTGATTTGTGCTTATGTGTGATTTGATTTATGCTTATTCCAATTACCTATTGACCAATAAGAACTATACATCTCTTGTGTGAGACGCGAGTGCAGCAGTCGTATTTGTCCGTCTAAAAAATGTGCTGAAAATGCGTTCTGTGTGAATGGCTTGGTTTCTTCTATATTTCTCGAATATGTTGAATGCATAACACAGCAGCGGAGCCTCTCGTGGGCTAGACTAACAAAACATTCAAATGAAACATACCGAAGAAGGTGTACCGTCGATAAATATTGATACCGTTTTATCGCCCAGGCCTACTTTTTATTTTAAAATGTATTTTTTTTGTTACTATTATTATTATTGTTCTTAATTTACATTTTTGACACTTATATTGGCAGCAATAATAGAGAGAGAGCAGGAAATGATAGGTAGAAGATTGGGTTTGATTGAGAAGTGTCTTGAACCAGATGCAAACTTGTCAAATCTGTGGACTAGCTGATAGGCCACTGCACTGAATCTTTAGATTTTTGTGCAAATGTTGGTTAATACATCCTTATCTTTTCCATCTTTTCATTAGCTGCTGTGCTTGGTGACCCTCACTTCATGACATTCGATGGTGTGACTTTCACCTTCAATGGGAAAGGAGAGTACAGTCTGGTTCACTCTTCAGACTATGAGCTGTCTGTACAAGGCAGGACTGAACCAGTGAAATTTGAGAATGGTGAGTTCTGTAACCTTCCGTATTAAGGATGGATTGAATCAGACCTGGGCTAAGAACATTGTTCTTTCAGCTACTGTTGCTATGGCAACACGACTCAGTTCGGTGGCCATGAGGGAGAAAGACTCTGATGTCATCGAGGTGCGTCTCAGAGACCAAGTAGATGAGCTCCAAGTCTTAATGAACCAACAGGTGCTTTCCTTCTCTGAGCAAAAATGGATCGACCTTAAGGGTGAGAGCAGTTTATTTATCCTCTCAAAGTCAGCTTTAGCTAAGCACAGTTTAGCAAAAGCACAAAATAGAAAACTATTTTCTCAGCACCAAATCAACATATTTTACATGATTTCTGAAGGATCATGTGACACTGAAGACTAAAGTTATGGCTGCTGTCACAGGAATAAATTGCACTTAGAAAACAGTTATTTTAAATTGTAATATTTCACAATATTACTGTTTTTACTGTATTTTTTTTATCAAATTAACGCAGCCTTGGTGAGCATAAGAGACATATTTTATAAACATAAAAAAAATGTACCAACCCCAAACTTTTGAACAGTAGTGTATTCTTGTAAATTGCATAATTATTGGCAAATAATTGAGCACATAATTGGCCATTATTAATTAGTGAAACAAAAATATTTGTGTCTTTAAATTATTTGTTTATGTTATGTTTCTCTTTTATACGGTTATCGGGTACTTAAGCAGATGTCTGCAAAACAAATTAATGTGTTCAAATCTTGGCATAATTTCTTAATGCAGCCATTGACCTTCACAGTTTCTGTTAATACACATTTTGAAAACAAACACCCGTTATCAGTTTAGCAGATGTACAAGATGAAAAATCATAATCTGTTATGCTGTCAGTTTAATTTTGTGTTACTTGTTTATATATGTGATCTGTTTTGCAATCTCTGTTCTCTGTTTTTTTGTGTCTCGTTCCAGGTGTTTTTGTTTTTTCCCCTAAACCTACTGATGTGACGGTGATGTTTCCGTCTGGGACAGGGGTAGAGGTCAGGGCAGGTGGAGGGGTCATGACCCTTACCGTCCTACAGCCGCATGACTTACAGAACCACACGCAGGGGCTGCTCGGTACAATGAATGACGACCCTGAAGATGATTTCACCTCTAGTAATGGAGTGATCATCCCTCTCAATAGCAGTGCACAGGATATATTCACCTATTGTGCTGGCTGTGAGTAACCGTTTCACTTTTACATTACTTTACTGCCAGTACAGTCAGTTCAGTCAGTGTATGATGAAATTTATTGAAACCGAAATTACAAATTATACTGCTAGTCAGATATAATTTACTCTATTTATGAAAGGCTCCATCTGTTGTAAATGTACAGTTTGCTAATTTATTCTATGACTATTCCGTGTGGCTTATGTGGAATCACAGATTTAGTCTGTCACATAAATACTTTAAATGCATATGTCTAGTTTTTGTATTATTATTTATTTATTTTTTGTAATTTATTGTTATTTTTATTATATATTTTTATGTGGTTGCAATGAAAAAAAATCCCAATTACTGTCTATGCTTTTTTTGTCTATAAATAAAATATTCATTGAAAACAAAGTGTCATTGAAGCTGTATAGCGGTTACAGAAACTGGGTAAATTAGATTTAATTGCACAAGAACATCTGCAAATAAGTAATGTACAAGAGGAAACAATTAAAACCAATCTGTTTTTGAGAGCATAATTTAATAATGCTTTAAAAGACCTTGAAAAGAAACATGACAAATCATTCATGAGGAAACATTTGTAAAATTTCAAGCTGTAGTTGAAATCTTTTGCCTCTTTTTTTTCACAAAATACCATATATTTTTCTTTACTAGGGGCCATTACGAATGAGACTTCACTGTTTACTTATGACTCAACCCACCTCCTGAATGAATATTACTATGCCCCAAAGCACGATCCGTCTTTCATCCCAAACTTTTCCGTGACTGAAGACCCAGAGGATCCTCTGCTGGAGCCAACACTGAACCTATGTGCCGGAGAGGGGGCTTCATTCTGTAAATATGACGCACTAAGCATGCGCAGTCTGGAACAAGGCAATGCCACACTGCTGGCCTACCGGAGTCATACATCCACCAAGAAAGCTCTGGAGCCTGGTAAGTGCAACTATTTCACTATTAGTGAAAAATCTTCTAAAATTTTTAGATTTTTTTTGCAGGAATATTAATTGCAGTATTTCCTTTCCCAGACTTCCGTATGATTTAGGCACCCTCTCCTAAAAATACATTTTATAATCCATGTATTTCTGGCCCTAAAATCGAATTGGATGAGCCCTGTTCATAGTTGTTTCTTGCATAACCAATATATACATACTCATCTGATGAATTATGTATTTATGCATCAATTCCATGAAATGGCACTAAATACCATATATGGCACTAAATGGTAAATATATAATTTTAATTAAAAATACGTAATATACTTAAAAATAAAATATATTTAAAAATTAAATTAAATGTATTATTTTTTAATTCTAAAACGGTGCATACTGTGGTCACCTGAAGCTTGTATTAGTGCTTTTAAGATTTTTACAACATGCTCATATAAGTCTTATCAAATGTTATGCATTTATAACTGGTTGTGAGGATAAAGACCAATGCCAGCATTACATAGTGACGTTTTGCATTAAAACAACGTTTAGCTGTTTGCTGAATTTTAAACGCCATCATATACAGCTTAAATAACAGCGGCACACTATTGAAAATGTGATCTCTGACCATATCTCAGTTATAAAGCATTGGAGACTTGCATATGATCTGATTGTTATCTATATAATATATTTTTATGATTTGGTAATGGCTGTGATTTTGTGATCTCAGTGCAATCCTGTGGTTGGTTTTCACCACCTAACCACGGTCAGAAGGAAGGAACCTTGTACCTGGAGGGGGCAACGGTCACGTTCTCATGTAACAGTGGATACCGTCTCTATGGGTCCCAAGAACGCACCTGTCAAGCAGACGGCAAGTGGTCTGGACAGGATACGCACTGTGTGGCTGGTAGGTAAAAGTGGAGAATGAAAATTCTGAGATCAATTACTCACAACATATCGTTCCAAACCACTAGATGGCAGTGTGTCCCTTTTTAAAGTTCATATTCTCTTGAGATAATAGAAGGCTGTGGTAGATGATTCTATTTTTTACTTTTTCCTCCATATTCCATTACGAATAGATGATCTTACACATCTAAATCAAGCAATTGCTGTCTCTGCTGTTCAAAAGTTTGCTCACCAAGGCTGCATTTATTTGATAAGAAATACAGCAAAACAGTAATATTACATTTTAAAAGAACTGTTTTCTGTTTTATATATATATTTTAAAATCTAATTTATTCCTCTGATGCAAAGCTGAATTTTTAGCAGCCATCATCCCAGTCTTCAGTGTCACATGATCCTTCAGAAATCATTCTAATATGTCTAAAGAGACTTCTCTTGTCAAACTGACCGGCGCTTTGATCCGCGAGTCATGCAGACAGACAGAGAGCGCAGCAGTCATACAGACCGACCTGGATGTACTTGCGCTTGTTAACTCGTGACCCCTTGGTCTCATCAGAGCGGAACAACATACTTCCTCTCGATAGGAATCTTCAGGATGGATCTGTTCAGAATCTGATCTGGACTCTCTCCATCAAACACATGAATCGTTTATCTGCTCCACAGCTGTTGAGAATTCATGCCCGCTGGCCTTTCTGGGGGTTCGCTGCACAACTGGAGAGCCAAAACAAAGCAACAGCCCACTTTACAAACACACATCAGGCCTGTGAGCCAAATGATCTCGCGCTGAATTTACTGAATGCACGCTATTGCAAACATGTTGGATAATTCGTATTGGGGGAAAAATAATAAATAAATTCGGTAGTGTTGGTGTTCAGCCAATGCTTTGAGACTTGTAGTTTGTCAAACGTGATATTAATCAATATTTGCCGTTTATTTGCTGTGCAAGTACACTTTCTAAATCAATAAAGCAGCCGTTGCCTGCTTTATTCATTAATGATCGTGGAGTTTACTGTCCAACTTGATAATCATATTTGTGAACTTTCAGATAAATGATTTTCATTAAACTCACACACAATTAAATACCTGCAAAGGTACATTGGTTTGTGCAGGCACTCTTTACCACACCATCACTGCAGGCCATCGTTCGCCAATCGCTATCTCGCACAGCTAAACAGATCATTATTTATCATCAGGAAATTGTAGGAGAGCATTTTTCTTGATATATAGGTACTTACAGACCGCTGCGGTCAGACAGGTCAGTAATGTGCCCAGGGTTTTATCAAACTTTTCACTGGTTTTAACAGGTTATTTAGGGCTATTTTGACAATCCCACAATCTCACCTTCCCTACCTCTTTCTCTCTACTTTTTCCCTGTCTCTCTCTCCTTTCTCCTTGTAGTTACCTTATACTAGCCAGTACTTTCTTGGGTAAGTACACTGTAAGTACACGTACTGTAAAATAAAGTGTAACCGTCTTGTTCATGAGAATTACATGAGACCAGTTTGGTGGGTTTTTTCATTTACAAAAGTCATTTTTCAGCTGTCATAAAGGTTTCTGACAGATCTGCTCTAGTTAGCATGAAAGCACAACCTACAGATAACCTCCCTCCGTACATCTTTTCATTCTTATGGTATGGCCATATCTATTGCTCTTGAGCATGTCTATAGTCATTATCTTTGTTTTGAAGGCCGGCCTTTTAGACTGGCGCTCTTAAGAGCTGACATGTGTCTTAGTGTTAGGTGAGCAATGTGTTCAGGCCGGGGCTCCACCTCCACTTGAATTGATAGTCCCACTAAACCTCTGTTTACTCCCATGTTGTAAGACAATGTGGGGTCCCAGTGATTTTTATGCCTCTTATCTGTTCCTCTACTTTCCCTCTCTCACTCTCTCCTTCTCTTTCTTTTGTTTTGGCTACTGGCTGATAAAGGTTGACATTCTAGCCCACATCCCCGTCAAGCATGTCAGTGGCGCTGGGATCAAAGTGCTGCCCGGGCCTGTAATTGACTTCCCATTACAGCATTTAGAACCCCCAGCAAATAACCCTCAACGGTTAGTTTTTTTACATGCATTCCAGCACAGTTCATATTCAGAGGAGCAAAAAGCAGGAAAGTGAGGGTGAAATGAAGGAAGTGACAATCATGTGGTTCTGTGCAGGGCTACAACAACCAAACAGTTATTTTGATAATCTGTCAAATATTTCCTCAATCATAATTTCAAACATCTCCCAAACAATGTGTGCAGAATTTGTTTCAAATATTAATTAGTGATTTTAACCATAGTTAAAGGAATGAAACAAAATCTCTTTTTACAGAGTGTAATCAAAAATGGCACTTGTTCCAGATTAGATGGATATAATGTTGGTAACTGGTTAGTAATGTAATTTAGTTCTGAAATTTTGTAATAGTTTTTTTTTCCCACAGTAGTCTTTTAAAATTGAGAAGTTTCTATTTTCGCAAATTTTTTCATTTTTGTGAGGAGAAGAGTTCTCCTGTCCGGTGCTCTTTTTGCAATTTCTTTAAAAGTACATAAAGTACACAAAATATGTTACGACACTATCGAAATTTAATGAAATTTTAAAAATTAGTGACACTTTTAGCTGATTGATAATTTTGTGTAAACCATGAAAAAAAGCTTTTATTTGAATTATAATTTTTTTGTAACATTATAAATCTCTTTGTCACTTTTGATCAATTTAAGGCATTTTTTAACAATTTAAATAAATATGAATTTAGTTTTAAATATATTTCTTTTTTTTTATCCAACTAGAAGTGTGTTTTAAAACATGTAAATACAGATGTAACTATATATATATATATATATATATATATATATTA
>NW_015642448.1:2190027-2195822 GCF_001515625.1 Sinocyclocheilus rhinocerous | reverse complement strand
ATATATATATATATAATTATTTTATTTTTTTTTTATGGGAATGCAATTGTTCCTGTTGAAGGACCCAACTAATCTGTAATGAAATTTAAGGTTGATTATTGTCAATTTGATTAGCAGTTTTATCAATTTGATGTTGCAGCCCTAGTTTTGAGAGTTAATAGCGTTGTTTTGTTGGGACTGACCTCATGAAGCCCATCTGGACTCTGTGTTTGTATAAATGTGAGTCACTGCACTGCAGATGCCCTGAGTCTCAACATATGGCACTGATGCTGTACTGCTTTGTCAAATTGCACTGGTTATAACTCTCTATCCGTAAAGAGGTACAAGATGGGGAAAAAGGAGGCTACAGGGAAGGGAAGAAGTCGATTAGGAAGAGCAGTAGACGTGAAAAAGAAATCATCACTCCAAGTTCCAAGAACAGAGAGAGAGATTTATTCATAGAGGACACTCACATATGAATGCACATCCCAATGAGACAGTCACAGGCCCGGGAGGACGCAAAACGGCATGATGGAAGGGGAGCATGGAGGAATGACGGACAAAGCTGCCAGTGAAAATGCGTTGTGACAGATTGAACTCAGCTGCAGAGAGAGGAGGAATATGATGCAGAATAAAACTGACAATGCGAGTTTAGCCGATTAACTTGCTCTTTTTCTTGTTCCCAAGGCAACATGTCATCAGCATCGCTCCGGGTCACCTGCAGCCGTCTAGTGCGTTTGAGAGGCTAAAAAACATGTGCAAATACAATGAGCTCTGCATTGTTGATATCACTACCTTGTCGACTGATTGCAGGGCAGTAAAGACAGAGCTGTATACATTATAAAGTGAAGCCAGCAGGAGCTGTACACTTTAAATGCTGAGCATAATTAGTGGTGCTTGGAAAAACATCACTATTTTAATTGCTCATACTATTTATTTTTATTTTTATTTAGTAATTTAGCAGACGCTTTTATCCAAAGCGACTTACAAATGAGGACAACAGAAGCAATCAATTGTAGTATTAAAACAACTAAAAACAGATCCAAAACTAAAAGCTAAAACGTGATAAATACTACCTATACACATTTTAAAAATAAAGAAATTTTATATATATATATATATATAATGTGAATTTTACCAGGAGAACCCCGCCAAAATTTTTTCCCGATTTTTCGATCCGAACGCGATTTTTACTGGGGGTCCCCCTCGAAAGCAATTGGGCTATTTTCTGGCTAGTTTTGAGTAGTAATTGGGCGGGTTTTGTAGCGAAAACCTGGCAACCCTGCACCAGACAGAGCTGTCCGCGATTCTTCCTATTGTAAAGTCATGCAGTGTGTAACCTCCTGTCATCATTCCATCGTGCAGTGCTACCCCAGATAGTCGTTCAGTGTGAAACCAACAGTGATGCGACGTCTTTGAAAATCGTGCAGTGTGAACTCGGCATTACTTACACAGTAAGAAATGGTTATAAAAACTGAAACAGAAGTGAAACAAGTAGTAGGAATACTACCAATCAAAAGTTTGGGATTGGTAAATGTTTTTATTGTATGTGAAATAATTATCTTATGCTTACCAAAGCTGCATTTGGTTGATCAAAAATACAGTAAAAACAGTATTATTGTGAAATATTATTGCAAATTTTTTTTAATTTTTTTTTTAAAATAATTTATAATATAATTTATTCTTGTAATGGCAAAGCTGAATTTCCAGCAGCCTTTACTGCAGTCTTCAGTGTCACATGATCCTTCAGAAATCATTCTAATATGCTCATTTGGTGCTCAAGAAACATTTCTTATTATCATCAGTATAGAAAACAGTTGTGCTGCTTAATATTTTTCTGAAAACTGTAACAGGGTTATTATAGTTGCCTAAAATCATAAAAAACTTTTTTTGTTACTGGAAATAAACTTTAAATAAAATATAAATCTTAAACTTACTTTATTTAATTTATTGCAAAGGCAACATTTTCCATGTAGTTTTGGTTTTTCAGCCTTCTTTGATGAAAATAATGTTCAGCAGGCATGTAATTAAAAAAAATTTTTTTTGTAACAATATAAAAGTATTTACTGTCACGTTTGATCAATTTATTACTTTCTTGCTAAATAATAGTAGTAATTTATTTAAAAAATAAAAATAAAACTGCTGATCAAGCAAAAAAAATTTGTATTGACTTGTATTGAAAGAGAGTCCCAAAGCACATTTACGAATCAAAATGCTGTAGAATCCTGGCTCACCCAGATCAACTTTGCAGTAACTCAAAACACCTTAGCAACACCCTGACAACCACTTAACCACTAACAAACACTCTAACAATGCCATAGCAACATTCTGGGACCTGAGGGGCTTGAGACCAGTTCAGATGACGTATACACACACCTGGCTTGTGTGGTACCTCTTTTCAGTGATTGGTTTTGATCAACCTGTGTTCAGGCGCTCTTACATACAAATACATTTATCCTATGGCCATATATCAGAATGTGGTATAACACACAGAGGTATATTAATTGGAAAGATTTAGGAAGGAAATCTCAGGACGTGACAGGCGAGTGTGGGTTTGTGTGCCTGTTTCATTCAACGTGCTTTTGATTTGTCAGTAGATTTCTCCAGTGTCGGAACAGCATGCGAAATGCACCTGGCTAAAACACTCGGAAGTTGTTTAACCAAACATGTCTTCGGTCCTGTTTGACATGTCAGGAATTTAGCCTGAGGCCAAAGGAGACTTGTGGTTCTTATAAAGAACACCGTTTCATTTGCATTGGAAAGCTCAACTGATTATTTAACCATTTATCAAGAGCACTCAACTGAATAAAATAAAAAAACAAGATTGGATACTGCATGCCAGCTGTTGTATTCCTCTTAAGTTACTTTGGATAAAGGTGTCTGCTCAATGAAAATGTACAGAATGCAAATGCAGTGTAATGTTGCACGCTAATATTGCAAAGGGGGAGCACAATGATTTATGATTAATTACTAACAAATGTGTATTGGCACTTTTATTTACAGATAATACGTTGGCCATTGTCCTGGGGAGTGTTGGTGCTGTGTTGGCGTTGGTTGTCTTGGTGATAGCAATCGTTGTGTACACAAAGAAACAGAAGAAGTGAGTACAAATGTGTTTCTTTTGTTGTCCAAATATGTTGTTCATTTGTTTAGTATAAATATGTTGAATATTTGTTGAAATCATGCAATTTAAAGAATACTTGAGAAAAAAAGTAATCATTTTCATATCATACTAATAAATAACCATATATACTATATAGCTGTGAATAGCTATAGTATTAAGCCACACAAGAGGAGTAGTGAATAGCAGTAAAGAGACGCACTGGTCACTGTTTTCCATGCATTTAGTTTGGGTTCGGTAAGATTTTAAAAAATGTTTGTGAAAGATTTTAAAAAACGTTTGTGAAAGAAGTCTTTTTTGCTCACTGAGGCAGCATTTATTTATTCTTGTGATGGCAAAGCTGAACTTTTAGCAGCCATTACTCCAGTCTTCAGTGTCGATCATTCAAATATGAAGATTCAAAGATTTAATTGAAAGATTCAGGGTTCATCCGTTGAAATTGCATGGGAAATAATGCACAGTACAATTCTCCAAATATGTATTTTGTGTTAAATGAGTTTCCACCCAAAAACTATACGCGGAAAAACGTCTATCTGGACCTAAATATCACTGAGGAACAAAAATATCTAAAACAAATTTGTCCTGTATAAAGGACATTTGGATTGGGAGGATACACAGCAAGCTACAACATCTCAAACATCTGTCGTTCTCTTGTGACGCCGCATGAACGTTGTGGAAACATGATCATAAATTCCATTAGAAACTTAATATTAGGGATGCACCGATACCGATACTGGTATCGGTATCGGGCCCGATACTGGCCTCCTGTACTCGTACTCGTACTCGTTAAAATGCCCCGATACCAAACGCCGATACCACACAGCATGTGATAAGCGCCATATTCAGACAAAGAAACACTGACAACAGAACAACAGACAGCAGAAAGGAGTTAAGGATGTCTACGAAGTATATGTATGCAATGAATATAATGTTAAACATTCAGTATTAACGCCTGTATAGCTGATGTGCGCGAGCTGATTAACAAAGCACGCTGAGTGGATTGAGCGCGCGGCGGCGCAGATGCGCGAGCTTGTCGAGTGAATATATCTTTCTCACAGACATCACTGGAAAGTTTGTAGTTCGGTCGGATATGTCAAAAACAAGTAAGTAAAACAATGCACAAGTTACTTAACGGTAGGGAGAGAGCGAGAGAGAGACAGAGAGAGAGAGCGAGAGAGAGCACGCGCGCACTTCTGTTGTGTGAACATCAAAGATCACACAACAGAAGTGCGCGCTCTCTCTCTCTCGCTCTCTCTCTCTGTCTCTCTTTCTCTCTCTCTCTCCCTACCGTTAAGTAACTTGTGCATTGTTTTATTTACTTGTTTTTGACATATCCGACCGAACTATAAACTTTCCAATGATGTCTGTGAGAACGGTATATTCACTCGGCAAGCTCGCGCATCTGCGCCGCCGCGCGCTCAATCCACTCAGCGTGCTTTTTTTATCAGCTCGCGCACTTCAGCTATACAGGCGTTAATACTGAATGTTTAACATTATATTCATTGCATACATATACTTCGTAGTAGACATCCATAACTCCTTTCTGCTGTCTGTTGTCAGTGTTTCTTTGTTTGAATATGGCGCTTATCACATGCTGTGTGGTATCGGCGTTTGGTATCGGGGCATTTTAACGAGTACGAGTACGAGTACAGGAGGCCAGTATCGGGCCCGATACCGATACCAGTATCGGTATCGGTGCATCCCTACTAATAAATAACCATATATACTATATAGCTGTGAATAGCTATAGTATTAAGCCACACAAGAGGAGTAGTGAATAGCAGTAAAGAGACGCAACTGATGCTGGTAGGTCATGTGACAGTGACATTCATACTTCCCAAATTCATACTATATAGAATGTACTTTTTTAACAGTTTGTGAAGTAAGTTTCAAACCAAATATAGTACCTACTAGACAGTATGCAATTTCAGACAGATTATGACTGTTTCTTCCATAGAAGACACAAAAGATGACATTTTAAAGATATGCACTGGTCACTGTTTTCCATGCATTTAGTTTGGGTTCGGTAAGATTTTAAAAAATGTTTGTGAAAGATTTTTAAAAATGTTTGTGAAAGAAGTCTTTTTTGCTCACCGAGGCAGCATTTATTTATTCTTGTGATGACAAAGCTGAATTTTTAGCAGCCATTACTCCAGTCTTCAGTGTCAATCATTCAAATATGAAGATTCAAAGATTTAATTGAAAGATTCAGGGTTCATCCGTTGAAATTGCATGGGAAATAATGCACAGTACAATTCTCCAAATATGTATTTTGTGTTAAATGAGTTTTGAACTATGATGGTGCACTGTAAATGACAGAATTTTCTTTTTTGGGTGAACTATTCCTTTAAATACGCCAGTCAATATTTTTCTAGATTTGTCTCACTGATTTACTGCAGTCAAACAGGCTTTTTCTGATGAATTTATGTGACAATGTCAAGCAAAAGTGTCACGGCACGTTTTGTTTGAACTTTCCAACTGAAATGTGTGCTCATGTCATGTATAATCTTGATATGTGATGAAGATTAACTCATAAAGCTCACCTGGGCTGGATATATCTCGTATATATCTTCTTCAAGGAAGACATCAGAGATATGATAGAATTCAACCATTTTCCAGTGTAAACGTATGATTTATATTACCCATTTATCTTTCCTCATCCATTTTCACCCTCATGCCTGTGATTTTATATATA
>NW_015642448.1:2174756-2189978 GCF_001515625.1 Sinocyclocheilus rhinocerous | reverse complement strand
GATGTACCGCTGCTCTTCTATCCTTACAAATGCGCTTATAAATCTCAAGGGTGTGACGCCACACCGTCACAGACCCCTATATTTGTGGTTATACAGGCAAGTAAGCAAGACCTCTCTTTTTATGCAGGTATATGTGTCACAGGCACATTACTATATCTAGTTTTTTTTAAAGTACATTTTAAATAAGCTTTCAAATATGTAAACTCGTTACCCAAGACACAATAGCTCTGCTTCAAAATCTAGTGAGTTGTCTTGATGTCTACTGCCTACATAGGCAGCATCCTATAACTGAAATGGAACCTCATAGGTGAATAAAATTGGAACGTTATGGCAGTAACTTTACATAACACTCATGCCACTTTAACAGCACACTTTTCAACTCAGGAGTGATTCAAATAGAGTTTGACATTAGTGTTGCTAAAATAACAACATGACACTGTCACGTATAAAATCTTTTTGCAGAGTATGTCCCATTCTACAGATAGAATTAGAAGAGCTATCTTGGAAATAATTATAATGTGTTGGTATGGTGTCTATGCTATCTAGGTAGTTAACTTAATATGTTTTGGAACAGAGCTACGGTTTGTGTTTTATTTTATTTTATTATTGTATTTGTATTTATTCATGTATGTATGTATTTATTTATTCATAAATAAATAAATTAAAATAAACCACACAAACAGTAGCTCTGTTCCAAAACCTATTAAGATAATAAATAAAGTTAAATATTTGCTATACACATATTTGCTATACTCCTAAAACATTTTAAACCAACTTGTGATGACTATCATCACTGATTATATACAGTAGGTTAATAAATGGGGAAAATATGACAAATGACAGAATGTGTTAAAGTGTTACAGTTAAAGGGATAGTTCACCCAAAAATTAAAATTTGATGTTTATCTGCTTACCCCCAGGGCATCCAAGATGTAGGTGACTTTGTTTCTTCAGTAGAACACAAACAGAGATTTTTAACTCAAACCGTTGCAGTCTGTCATTCATGTAATGGAGGTGAATGGGAATCACGGCTTTGAGAGTCAAAAAAACATTGCACAAACAAAACCAAATCAAAGCCTGCGGCTCGTGACGATACATTGATGTGTAAAGACACAAAACGAATATAAATACTGTTCAGTTTCTTGCACAGACCGATCGTTTCGTGTCTTTACACATCAGTGTATCGTCACGAGTCGCAGGGTTTAATTTGGTTTTGTTTGTGTATGTTTGGAATATGACCCAAATAAGAATTTTCACCGTATATTGCCACCTGAACAAGTACAAATATTTAAACATCCTTAACACAAGATAAATCTACTGGAGAAGCAGAATGGTATAAGATAAAAACGCTTGTTTTCAGAGATGTTTATTTTTATCCCATTAGAAAATCAATTATTTTTTATTTTAAGAATAAACTTTATTACATTTTGATATATTTATGCGTACAAAAAAAATGTAAATTGTAAAAAAATGTAAATAAAAACAATAATGTTCCATTAGTTACTTTTAGTTAATGTATTAACTAACATCAATGAACAATGAACAATACATTTATTACAGTATTTATTAATCTTTGTTAATGTTAGTTAATGAAAAAATACAGTTGTTCATTGTTAGTTCATGATAAATCACAGTGCATTAACTAATGTTAACAAGCTCAACTTTTGATTTTAATAATGCATTAGTAAATGTTGAAATTAACATTAACTAAGATTAATAAATGCTGTAGAAGTATTGTTCATTCTTAGTTCATGTTAACTAAAGTAGTTAACTCATGTTAACTAATGAACCTTATTGTAAAGTGTTACCAATATTAATAATAATCTACAATATCCATCCATCCATTCTCTATACCAGTCATCTTCTCTATGTTTGTGGGAATTTAAGATAAATTCTTTGACTCAAAGTCTGAATATCTAATTTTGTCTCAAGTAATTTTTTTATTTTTAGGATGGATTAAGGTCCTGCTTTATATTAGGTGTCTTTAACTACTGCATGTAAAAAAAAAAAGTTAAGTACAATGTACTTATTGAATCCTTGTATTGCGAAATAGTTGTTAGGGACAGGTTTTGTGGAATGTTTAGGTTTAGGGGTGGGTCAACAGTGTAATTATACGGTAGATAATTACATGCAGGTATTTTTGAATTAAAAATACAATAAAATAAAAACTTATGTACACAATAAGTGCATTGCATCCAAGATTAAGATTTTTTTTTTTTAAATAATCAAATAAAGAAAATAAATGTTTAAATTTTTGCATATACTCTTTTGTCTTCAAAAGGCTTAGTTTGATCATAGATAAAAACAAAATTCTGGAAAAAAAAATGTACATTTGTCCATTACTTCCACTTCAGTTCCTTCTTTGTGCACTAATGTTGTGTATACTGTGATTGTGTGTTTGTGGGTGTTCTACAATATCCATCCATCCATTCTCTATACCAGTCATCTTCTCTATGTTTGTGGGAATTTAAGATAAATTCTTTGAATCAAAGTCTGAATATCTAATTTTGTCTCAAGTAATTTTTTTATTTTTAGGATGGATTAAGGTCCTGCTTTATATTAGGTGTCTTTAACTACTGCATGTAAAAAAAAAAAGTTAAGTACAATGTACTTATTGAATCCTTGTATTGCGAAATAGTTGTTAGGGACAGGTTTTGTGGAATGTTTAGGTTTAGGGGTGGGTCAACAGTGTAATTATACGGTAGATAATTACATGCAGGTATTTTTGAATTAAAAATACAATAAAATAAAAACTTATGTACACAATAAGTGCATTGCATCCAAGATTAAGATTTTTTTTTTTTAATAATCAAATATCGATAAAGAAAATAAATGTTTACATTTTTGCATATACTCTTTTGTCTTCAAAAATCTTAGTTTGATCATAGATAAAAACAAAATTCTGGAATTTTTTTTTTACATTTGTCCATTACTTCAACTTCAGTTCCTTCTTTGTGCACTAATGTTGTGTATACTGTGATTATGTGTTTGTGGGTGTATATGTCTGTCTTTATGTCGCCACATATGTATCTGTGTCGGCATCAGTGTGTTTCTTTTGTTCCTCCTTTCATCTGTGTGCGTGTGTGTGTGTGTGTGTGTTACATGCTAACCTGACCCAGACACCCTGGTACTTTCCAGCGATTGGGTTTCCCAGCAGGCCTCAGCAGGCCTTTCTCCCTCCCATTGCAAAGTCATTAACACTGACACAGACACACACACACTCACTCTCTCTCTCTCTCTCTAATGTGCTATTATGGTTCCTCATTCTGGTCCTATCACACATCAAAGACAGAGCAGGGGCCCGCACAGGAAAGACACTTATGCCCACTGAACATTTAATGTATCTTATAATTATAAAAGCTCATGGTGTGTATGAAGCTTCTAAACATTTAAGAAAATCAGTTTGTGTGGAGTTTATGTAGTGCTGCCAAATTCCCGCTAAATATTTGAGCTACAAAAAACTGCTTGGGTAAGAAAGACAAATCGCTTGTATCTGATAGTTTTTCAAAAGAATTGTTTCTAAATAGGTAAATCAGTTCTTCAGTGGTTCTTGGCAGCACCTTAAGTTTAGTTACTTGGTTCATTACTTTATTTTGGTTCAATTGTATTTGTTTTGAAGCTATCTACATGCTAGAGTACTTTGAATGTACATACTGAGATGTACATACATAGACCGACCTTCTTTCAAACTAGTTCTCATACCTTTGTCTGTTAGGCTGTGATTTATACATCCAAGAGAAAGATGACAGTCTTAATGAGCTCTTGGAATGCCATATAGAAAAAGCCTTAAGGATGTTTCTGAACATAATGGTGCGGACAGATCCAAAGAGCCAGGACTTTCTGTATACCTGTGGGTAGCCAAAGGGAGGAGACCTGTGTGTGTGTGTGTGTGTGTGTGTGTGCGTGCGTGCGCAAACATGCAATTTCAACGCTTGAAAGTTTCCTTATGAGTTTCTGATGTATAATATAGCCATTCTGATGTTTGATGATTATACATTTTAATAACGGTTTCATTTCATTCATTTTTTTATCAGAGAGGCGATGAAACAGCAGGACGACAAGGTGACTTATCAGCAGCATGGATCACATCTGTGATGTTCATCAGAGGCGTCACGTGCACATTCTTATACATTGTAAAAAGATTTTATTAACAGTATTAGACTATATTTAAATCTCTGTTTCTAATTTAACCTCCTTTGTTTTAACATTAATATTTGTCCGTGGATGGTAGTTTAGTGTGTTTCTTGACTGATGTGTCTGCTAATATTCCTAACTAACTTACTAACTTACACTGCTGGTGATGCCTGCTGGAGAAGTGCTTCTGAAAAGGAATGAAACAAAATGATGCCACCTTCTAAAATATCACAGGAAATAGTTAATACAATGCACTGTATTCAGTTAAAAAAAGAAAAAAAAAATTGTCTAGCCAAAATGTATTTAAAATATATGCTTTATATATGTTGTAGCACTGCACTGTAAAAAATGATATAATCAGTAAATCAAGTCAGCATGTTTTTTCCCCATTACTTTAACTCATCAAATTAATTTAACCAATTTCAACTTTACACAAATTTAAATTACACAAGATTAAACTCGATTTTTTTTAAAGTCAGTTTAATATAATTTAACTTGCACAGCCAATTTGATTACACTTAAAAATTTAAGGCAGCAACTGAACTAAATTTGAAAGAGGTGGACATTTTTTTACAGTGTGCAATTTTTTCAAAATATAATTTGTTTAAATTTCTAAATGCCCATTCTTGTGTATTTTGATATATATATATATGTGTGTGTGTGTGTGTGTGTGTGTGTAGGTCTACCAAAATGATAAAAATATCTGCTAACACTTGAATGCAATATATTCATTCTAATTAGAAATGCGCAATTGTATACAAATTTCCAATTGTTTTTTCAAAATATATTTTGTTTAAACCTTTGGGCCCACTGGCTGCAAGTAAATTAAATTTTTTTCGAATAATTATTTGAATATATGGGACTTTGCAGCAGTGACAACAGCATTTTGTAAACAAACTCACACTCATTTTCAGCGATGCCCTGGCTGTATTAGTTTATAGTGAATGGTTCAATTTAAGTTTCCCCCACACAGTTTGTATAGTTGGTAAGTTCCATGTATTCCACTGATATACTAGCGGAATACACAATGCATGTGCTAGTAAAGCCCAGCACGACAGTGTCTTTATGTTAACGTGCAGATCAACAAGAAACACAACACTGCTGTGTGAAAGGAGCTGGACCGGACAACTTTCTGTAACGTCATACAGTGCGAGTTCAGTGACTTACGTGGATGTAATCTGTGTGTCAGCTGAAGGTTTTAGATTCAGTCACTGTGTTCCAACATGCTGCTTCAGAGTCTCAATATCAAATCTGGGGATGGAAGAATGGGAATCATCCTATTGTTTAAATTTTATCATTAAACTTTGAACGGCTATGATTGAATGAATTAAGCGCGAGCACGGCACGTTTCAAAATAAAAACGCAGTTAGCTCTCACCAAATAGCTCACATTTATGCCAACTTGCCAAGTGTTGTTTCGATCTACTGATGATGAACGATGAATAATGAATATTTAGTGTACTTTATGGTGTTTAATCATACCTGTAAACTCACATTTCGGCCAGGAAAGTTTTGATGGCATTTTCTTTTCATATTACTTCTGTATAATGCCTGTAATAACATAATGTTTACTTTATGTAACTGTTCCACAAGCGCCACCTTCTGGCAAAGAATGAATTTGCATATTCAATTATATTCACATTTTACGCAGAACAGTGTTGTGAATGTTAACTGGCATATCAACAAGGGGGGGGAAAAAATCGAAATTTGAAATAAATAATTGTCAAGAAGCTTAAAAAAAGTTATCTAGGGAAGGGGGCTACTGTAACGCTGTAGCCCAGGGGCCTCTGGTTATCTTAAGGCGCCCCTGCCTATCTATCTATCTATATATTTATTTATATAAAAAAATATATATGTTTTATTTTTTTGGACAAGCATGTTGTACTCCTAGATCAGTTTAACACAATTTAAAGTCTGCAGATTCCATCTGAGACTTCTGAAATTCCATAATGGTTAGAATACTGTTTAGAGGGCAGTTGCCTTATAGTAGGCAGCAATCAAGGCAGCTCACTATTGGAACAGAGTTCATGTGTGAGTTTGCAGTTCTTCATACTCCTGTATCAGAGTCTTTTTTTTTTTAAACATATTTTTACTAAGTTTGATTTTGAAATAAAACCTCAATTGGTGTTTATTTTGTCTCATTTTACACACACACCGCAAAAAGAACTGGTGTAACAGAAGCTGGCTCTGGATCTGCGTACAAGAGCAAATGTCCACTGAAAACCTATCCATGTTCTAGCCACAGGTCCCCACACAGCGCTTGCACTGGAGTAACTTTTCCTTCGGAAAACAAACGCGGGGAACAGAATGGGAAACAGGAGGTATGTTCGGCCCATGCCCTGATGACTCTGAGCGATAGATGGTCAACATGTGCGGCCGCTACTCACCCCAATTAAAATGATCTGGACCACTTGACGAGAAGTGTTTCCACTGTGTATGTGATTTGAACTAGCACTTTTTCCCATTTGCAGATGTTCAGTGTGTCTTTTGCCAAACATTCGGTTGCAGAAGTTGCTTTAAAATGGTGAAACGCACAACCGTTCTGGAGCTCTACACCGGTGGTCCTCACAGATAAGACGTTTAATCATACACTTTGTTCCAATTTCAGATCTTTCATGTGTTAGTCTGTGTTGGGAAGGAGATGCAATGGAGCAGGACTCCTCTGTGGTTAGTCAGACTTTAAATGAAATGAATACGTTCTTTGTGAACGCTTGCGTTTATTTAGCTTGATTAGTTTAACTGAAGTGAAATGCAGGTAAATTTCTCTGATTTGTTCTGGCCTGTTTGCCTTCAAAGCCCAAATTTCTCATTACATTAGCCTTTTATCCTGTTAAATAGTGGGATTTAACACATTTTATGTTTGTCTGACACTTTTGTGCAGGTGTAAATGTTCATAAAGCTTATGTCTCTTATAATCCATCAGCTTCTCAGCCAGGCAGGCAGATATCCAGACACCTCAACTCAGCTGGAAAGCTTGGGATTCCCAGACTCAGCTTAGTTGGGAGTTGAGCGATCTGATTGAAGACAAATGGGTCAAATATCAGTTTCAGAACTTCCCCTGATCTCCACTTGAATTGTACAGTTTTATCTTGTTGTAGGCACAATGAAACGTTTGTATTGAGGCTACAAAATGAATCTGCGTTGATGTTTTCTGAGCCTGGTTTTTGTGTTTAGATTGAGTTTGAAGGCCAACATGTGTGGTGTGCTTCGAGTTAGCCAGGGTTGCCATAACGCTGCGACAGCACTTCTTCTGCCACATTACCTCCAAGACATCTACTTGAACCATGAAAGAAAGGGCAGAGTCCGGGTGTCGAAGAATAGTCACACTGATAAACTTCCGCTTGAGTTGATTTACTGTAAAGCCATTCTTTCTTTCTTTATTTTAAGACCATTCTGTCCAATGCACTCAAGCTTTAAGTTGTTAAATCTTCTTTACAAGACTATCAATATTTTCAATGAGACTGTTCAAGTGTCTATGCCATTCATGCACTATATTCTATAGTCTTTTAAAACAAAATTATAGCGTTTGGTAAATAAATAAAGAAATTAGAAATATTTAAAAAGACTATACTTTGTTGTTTTCACTAAAATATTTAAATTTGCATTCACATTTAGAATATGCTTATATACAGAATGACTTAAAAATGAGAAACATCACAATAATTTTGTGATAAAAGCCTTCAAATATTTGTATTACTCAATGAAAAATTTAAAGTATGGGTAGATTAGTACCCAAGTTAAAGCAGAGGTGAAATGCAGAAAAGAAGAGAAAGAGAACAAGATTTTTTATATAAACTACTGTTTGGATTTGGGATCAGTAAGATTATATAAAAAGAAATTCATACTTTTATTCAGCAAGCTACATTAAATAATATTTAAATATAGTTCAATTTAAAAGTGACAGTAAAGACATGTATAATATAGTTCAAATGAAGGCTGTTCTTTTGAACTTTTTATTCATCTTAGAATCCACAAAAATATTAAGTAGCACTACTGTTTTCTTTAAAAAAAATTGTATTCATGTTATAATTTTTATTATATTTTATTTGTATAATTTTATTTTCTTCCATAAGATATTATGGTATCAGCAATTAGACTGATTTCTGAAGGATCATTCAACTTTTCCATAAAAAAATAAAAAATAAATAAATAGGCAAGGCAAGTTTATTAGCACATTTCATACACAATGGTAACTCAAAGTACTTCACATCAAAGGAATTAAATAAAAATTATAAAAATAATCACAACAATAAAAGCAGATAATAAACATTTCAAAATGATTCAAAAATTGATTTAAAATGAATTAAAATAGAAAACAGTTCTTTTAAATTGTAATAATATTTTACAATGTTACTGTTTTTACTATTTTTGATCAAACAAGTGCAACCTTCCCAAGCAAAAGAGACTTTTGAACTCAGTTCTTGAAGGCAGCTTAACACTTTTTTTCTAACTTTGCATGCTCAAATATTCATGTTTGCTTTTTCTCAATTGTGATGAGCATTTTGCTTGTTTTTATAGCAAAACATGAATGTGTAAAGTTTGGAGGAAGTGTAAATAAACATGAATTCTGTGAATGGGTCATTTTTGGCTGTACCATTCCTTAAAGGGTTTCAGCTTGCCACCTTATAAAGTCCAGTACTGTTAACAATTAACTGAACAAAAGGCATTTGGTATTCTTATTCTTAAGTATGAGCTGAAAAACAGGTTTTTTTTTTGTTGCTATTACATAAATAAATAAAAAAAATCACAAATGAGATAAAGTGTAGACTATTGACCTCTTTTTTGACTCAGTCACACATTTCATCCCCATCCTCACCAGTACTTTCCAGATCTTCTGGAGTGGGACAGTATGTCTTTCATCATCTCCTGAGTCACTTCTGTTTTTAACATTCAGCATCATTCTGCGGAGGCCACAGGAAAGGCCTGTACCTCGCTTTACTACACCACAGAAAGCGAGAGCGGAGAAAAAGCACGCTCACTCCTCCCTCGCACATGTATTCCCCCTTTCCATTACAACGGAAACCATTAGAGTTCCCATCATTCTGCAGCCGTTTTGAGGTAAGGCTCTAGGAATTGGCAGCTGCAGAGACGTGCCAGCTCAACAAACATCCACTGCTTGTGAAGATATGGAAATTATGGAATTATAAATATGTCTGCTCAAGATGTCTTGCATATATTCACTTCTTTATTTCCTTGGACATTGTCTCAAAGTTTGTATTTCAGTTGTTTGCTTTTTTCCTAGCTTCATCGTTCCAGGGCATGCAAATTCTCACCGACTGGAGTCCGTTCTTTTTATTTCTTCCCTTCCCTCCTCATTTCTCTTTGCCAACCAAGCTTGAAGACAACATGTAATCTCTGGTGTCTTCATTCAATTAAGGCCTATCATATTTCTTCCGTCCTTCGTATACCACCATGAGTATGTAGCTTTGTATCTGCATCCTCCTGCCAACTTAAACAGCGCTGTTGTTTTTCAAAAAGCTTTTAGATTGTTCCATCTGAGTTCAGTCCCTACAGGTTGCACTTTTAACTCAGACATCAGGCGTACAACCTTTTGTTTCTCGCTCCTTTTTTGATAGTCACCGTGGATTTATTTAAAAACATTAAAGATGAGCCATATCTTATAAAGTCTTAATCAAACCCAGTGAGTCTGGTTAAGATGGGCAGCAACGTACTGGCCTTTGCACATGAAAGTTGATTTTCGCGACTGATATGTTGTTGTTTGCTCACTCTCATGTTTTTCAGTACCTGCATGGCTTGTTCTTTCGTGAACAAAAGGAGTTATTGTCATAAAATTAAAGTGAATAGTTACCAGTGACCAAAGATCATCAAGATATTGTATGACTTTAGAAGACATTAATTATGTACTTCAGCCAGATGAGTTTAGTTTTTGTCCTTTTGGAGCTTGAGAGTCCCCATCCACCCTCACTGTATGGAATAGAGAAGCGTGAACATCCTTCAAAACGTCTTCTTTTGTGTTCCATAGAAGAAAAAAAGTCCTACAGGTTTGGAATGACATGAGGTTGAATTTGACAGAATAATTTTTTTTTGGTGAACTATTCCAAACAAACAAAAGCAAATGACATTGACTGTCCTTATGCCAACTCATATCTGAAAAATCTACATCCCAACAGCGACAGTACCAGATATGCTCCAGATGGCTTTTATAAGGGATGCTATAGTGGATCTGAAATTACCAGGATCCAAAACGCACCTGCTACAAGTGTCAGTATCAGAAAAGGTACGATGTTAAAATGCAATATGTTTGAAATACATTACAAATGCTGCATTATAACTATTGCCATCAGCACCTGGTGTCCATAATGGAACACATATCAGCTCTAAGTCTTTTGACTCTGAGACCTTTTATACTCTATAGCATTGAAAAAGTTTGTAATCAGGAAGATTTTTTAATACTTTTGAAAGCAGTGGCTTATGCGCAGCAAGGCTGCATTTATTTGATAAAAAATACAGTAAAGCAGTAATATTGTGAAATATTATTACAATTTAAAATAACTGTTTTCGATGTTTATATATTTTTAAATGTAATTTATACATGTGATGGCAGATCTGAATTTTCAGCAGCCGTTACGCCAGTCTTCAGTGCTGCATGATCCTTCAGAAATTAATCTAATATGCTGATTTGGTGCTCAAGAAACCAACATATTTTATAATATATGTTGAAAACGGTTTAAAAGCTGATTGGTTGATTTTCATAATCAGTATACTTTCATGAATAGAATGTTCAAAAGAACAGCAATTATTTGTAATAGAAATATATAGTAAAATGCCTTTACTATCACTTTTGATGAATGCATTATTGCTGAATAAAAGTATGAATGAAAAAAAAATTCTGACCTCAAAATTTTGAATGGTAGCATTTAGTTTTTTTTTTTTAAATAATAGTTTAGTATAATCGCTTTTAGTGGTGTTTTCCTCTCACTTTTTCCTTACAGAGTTCTTTTTTGCATTGTTTTAAATGTAATTATTCCAAAGCAAAAGATTGTTCCACTAACAAACCTCTGAGGTTGACTCAGTCACACCAATGCAGTTGAAAGAACAATCACTTTGTAATTAGCCTCAACACACAAAACTGGCAAAGTACAGTTTTTGTACTCTGTCAGAGATCATGTGGCCTAGCAAACGAGCCCAGCAAACTGTAGATCTATGTACATTAACATCAGGTTCATTAATCTACACAATACTCAAGCCTCTGTTAATCAAGTTACATGATTGACACAAGCAGCAAAACACTGCAGCCAACTTCAATCTCATCACAGAAATTAACAAGATGTTGTTTCAGCAAGACTTCAGATCGGACCAGGTGAAGGTTTTCATTTCTGTGCCGCAGGTAAAAAGGTGTTCTTCCTCTTGCAGGCTTTTAAAGCGAGGAGGAGGATCAGAGGGTGCGATGAAGAACATACCAAGCAGGTGTGAATCATTGCTGTGGGTGTTCTGCTTGTGCTGGGCTGCAGCTCAAAGGCCTTAAAGATGAGAGGTAGTAAAAACACAAACCATTCCTCTGGGTGACATTGTGCTTTAATTAAAGAGCTCAAAGCAAACACAGGGAGATGGATGAGTGTGTGTGTGTGCAGGGTGTGTGTTTGTGCGCATGTGCGTGTATGTGGTGTTTTTTTCCAGGTTAAGTATGGTTAAGAACACCACTTTCATCTTTCCTTTGAGAATGCAAAGGCTTAAAAACCCCAAGGGTAAAGAATACATACCTATGTATATATTTGTTGCTGGAGGGAGAAGACGCAACTTCAAATAAACTGAGACAAGAGATTTTCTATATGTGTAGGCGATCAACTATCAAGCATATTTTCCCCCAATGCTCATTTTAATACAGAAATTTGTTTTATTTAAATTATGTATATATTGTGATAGTATGTTTGTTCTGTCTTCATCTATCTATCTATCTATCTATCTATCTGTCTGTCTGTCTGTCTGTCTGTCCATCCGTCCATCCGTCCATCCGTCCATCCATCAAATCTACTCTAATCAGCAGTGGCTCAGAAGCGTAACAGGAGCAGGCATGATGGTTGCTGTAGATGGGTGTATGCATGTATTTTGGTTAATAAATCAAATTAAAATAGGCACAGTGAGGTGAGAATAATTGCACTGACAGTGATAAAAAGATTAGATGTGAAATGAAGGAGAGACACAGCGTCACTAATGATACCTTGGCTCGGTTCCTCGGTTTTAATATCCACCCCTAACACTCTGAGTCCTTCAAATCTGTATAGATCTTGGGAAATGTGTTAACCATACAAGCACTAAAGAAGCAAGTATAATGATAAAATCCTGGACTTTCCAGTGAACCAATAATCTGCTTTTAACATGTTTTGACAAGTTAGAAAGACTGCATTAGATCCTTAAATCTCAGGGCTTTTGAGAGGACAACTTAAGACAAAAGTATAACACATGTTAAATGACTACTGATCAGACTACTGATTATTTGACCCTTCTAAATATTCAATATTCAACCAATATCAGCCCTGATACTTAACTAAATACTTCTTTCTACTTTGAATTAATGTACCATGTATCTTGCTTATACAGTATTGTATTGGATTTTAATATGTCTCATATTTGATCTCTAGAAGTTTTATTTAGCTATATTTATATGTTATATGTTGTAAATGTGTGTTTGTGTGTGTGCGCGCGCGCGTGTGTGTATGCATAGTTCACATTTATAACATTCAATTACACTGTAAAATTAATTACTATATATAATAATATACACATACATCACAAAACAAGCATATCATACACATTATTATTATAGTTTTAGAATATAAATATATAAAATCTATTAAATATCAAATAAAATTGTATAGTATATTCATATATTGATTTAAGTAAAATAACTGCAAACCCTTAAAGTTATATGAAAATAAAAAATAAAATAAATAAATGCACATTTTCAATTATTTGACATGTAGGTTTACTATTATAAGGAAAGGGAGTGTGTCCTCTCTCTCGCGAATGCTTATAATTGTCATATACTTACAAACATCAGACAAAGGCTGAAGACACTGACACATCTAACTATCTGGAATACACCCGAGTAACTTGTTTGGGCTCGACAATCTAATTTTGACGTAGTCACATGGTCTTTTAAGTGAGAGCATTGACTTTGCTGATGCATGAGACAAATCTAATCATGTTGGTTTGGTGTTTTTTGGGGGTTTTGTAAGATTACTGGATCAAGCCGTACATATCATCTGTAGACAAATTAGGACACCTTCAAGCCAGCTCTGTATTACAGTGTGCCGACCATCCTGCTGATGATTCACTCCCTTATGGTCACTTTCATACCCAACCAAATCATTTCAAACTTTAAAAAAAGGCAGCAGGCAGCGAGTGTTATTTTTACCAAGCCGTTTGGGGTTTTGGGTGAGTTCGTTTTAATTTCAGCGGTGGATGAAGTCACTGAAGAAGCCTGTTATGGCTGCTGTCCTCTGCATGCTCTGCACTGGAGACTGAGGTAATGGATCCTCCATTCATGTGTTCTCCCACTAGAGAGAGACATTCTGCACAACTGATGCTGCTTGTTTTATGGGCTGGAATGTATGACATTGAAATAAGGCTTCTGTTCCAGTGAACAGCGTCATTATTTACCACAGAAGGCTGTCAGGCTTGAAATTTACATTTAAGTTATATTCAGCCCGTTTATGTAAACACAGAAGGAGGGCAAATATTAACTCAGAATAATATACATAATCATAAAACTAACTTATGATAAAGTCCTAATTTTATTTCTTTAGTCATTTTTTTCATGCATGTATTTAATAGTATTTTGATTAAAATGTACTTTAAATTATTTTAAATTAACTCTAACAGTTTTGGGTAAGTTACTCTAAAAAAGTAATGAATTATGATACTAATTACTTCTGTATCCGTGTAATCAGATTACTGTACTAATTACTCTCTCTAAAAAGTATTGCATTTCTTAGTACAAATCACTTTCTAAATCCAGTATCCATCTAGCCCAGTGAACAATACAAGGTTAGACATGAAACTGCTCATTTGATACTTTCAAATAAAAAATGTAAAATTGCATAAATTATTCTTGAAATGACCAAAGTATATTAAAGGGAGAAGGTTACATTAAAAACATACATGATACATTTTAACATTAGATGTTACATTTTGATGTATGTCTGTCTTAAACACAGTTGCACAAGCATTAAAATGTACAAGCAATATTTATCATAGTAAATATCTAATTTTTTAGTCTTTTATTTTTTCATGTATTCATTTTATTTATAAAACAGTATCTATCTATCTATCTATCTATCTATCTATCTATCTATCTATCATCTATCTATCTATCTATCTATCTATCTATCGTGGAAACGACAGTGATTTAAAAGTCTTCAGGGATTGTTTTCGTAGCTCTCCGTGTTGTCTTGCTCACAGCTATTGGATTTCTGGCCAGCCCACAGCGCGCAACAGGTATATGTCCCCATGCATGGGGCAGGTTGAATCTATTGCTCCGATTTCCTGTCACATGATTTGAAATAGGATCCCTACTTTTTCTGCTATCTGTCTTGTGTGTGAGTGTCTGGGGGCAGCGCTGATTTGCCTAGAAGTTCAGACGCTCTTAACGCGGACGCGCAGCGAGATTTCATGACATTCAGCTGCTCACTGCATCAGCTCGACTGACCTGACTGGACTCGAAACACTTCACCTGCGAGGAGAGAGGAAGAGAAGGTGTTCAGATCTCTTATAGCCTACTACAGAAGAGCGATGGATTCGTGGAGAATCGCAGCTTTGCTCCTTGCTGCCTGCCTCAGCGCGTCTGCGTCAGACCAGTTCGAATCGGGTTAGTTCTCAACTCTTATGAACTGTAACTTTGTGCATTCTGGTGGTTGTAGGTCTTGTATGAGATGTTTCTTACACTAGTGCATTGCGTTGCGTCCGCATTGTCCCGACTCCAGTCTCGAGATGAGCAGCGGCTTGCAGCGCGTTCTGTCACTTTTCATGCCTTGTCTTGCGTCGGGTTCAGCTTTATGAATCACACAATCCATTTCGCGCTAAATAATTACCAAATCCCTATTTGATCGCTCGGATGAATCTTTGCCACC
>NW_015642448.1:2146284-2174614 GCF_001515625.1 Sinocyclocheilus rhinocerous | reverse complement strand
ATCTATCTATCTATCTATCTATCTATCTATCGTGGAAACGACAGTGATTTAAAAGTCTTCAGGGATTGTTTTCGTAGCTCTCCGTGTTGTCTTGCTCACAGCTATTGGATTTCTGGCCAGCCCACAGCGCGCAACAGGTATATGTCCCCATGCATGGGGCAGGTTGAATCTATTGCCCCGATTTCCTGTCACATGATTTGAAATAGGATCCCTACTTTTTCTGCTATCTGTCTTGTGTGTGAGTGTCTGGGGGCAGCGCTGATTTGCCTAGAAGTTCAGACGCTCTTAACGCGGACGCGCAGCGAGATTTCATGACATTCAGCTGCTCACTGCATCAGCTCGACTGACCTGACTGGACTCGAAACACTTCACCTGCGAGGAGAGAGGAAGAGAAGGTGTTCAGATCTCTTATAGCCTACTACAGAAGAGCGATGGATTCGTGGAGAATCGCAGCTTTGCTCCTTGCTGCCTGCCTCAGCGCGTCTGCGTCAGACCAGTTCGAATCGGGTTAGTTCTCAAATCTTATGAACTGTAACTTTGTGCATTCTGGTGGTTGTAGGTCTTGTATGAGATGTTTCTTACACTAGTGCATTGCGTTGCGTCCGCATTGTCCCGACTCCAGTCTCGAGATGAGCAGCGGCTTGCAGCGCGTTCTGTCACTTTTCATGCCTTGTCTTGCGTCGGGTTCAGCTTTATGAATCACACAATCCATTTCGCGCTAAATAATTACCAAAACCCTATTTGATCGCTCTGATGAAGCTTTGCCTCCAATACAGCCACTTTGAAGTCTCAGACATCTGTATTTGTTAAATGTATTATTTATCCTATAATATAAAGAATCTTCAAGTGGATTTTAGTGTAAAGTGTGATGGTGAAAGTATTTTAATATTATGTGTAATTGTAATAACGCATGAAGATAACCTTTTTGGATAGTTGGATAAATATGACTTGCTTACAAAAAAAGTTAGCTGTGTGCTAGATAGATAGATACAGTTAATATTATATTTATACAAATATAATACTGTAATATACTTCCACACAGTAAGTGTTTGCATGCTTTAATGTATTTTTAGTTTTCAGGACATGTATGAAATCCTTTACAAAATGTACCATGGTAACCATAGTTTTTCTCTCAATCAACTTAATCAGCTTGTTCTGTATAAGCAAGTTATGTTCTTTTCATTTGATATACAGTAGCTGAAAGCTCACCAACAGATTATTTTCACTTCCAATATAAACCACAAATCCAATAAAATTGTACATCCAATATACCTTTCTCTGAGGTGAACTTGAGACCTTTAATTGTATCATAAATCCATCTTCAGCATCAGGAGTTAGGCACAATGAATTGCATATTATCTATATGCAAAACCCAAAAGAAATGTTTATTTAGATGTTTAGCAACGACCACATAAAGCAAACTTCTTGCCAGATAAACAGCAAGCAAGTGCAACATGTTTTCCAGGGTTGTGGATGGAATCGGGACGTCAACAACCAGTCCACCATTCAAGTTCATTTTAGGGAAATTTTCTGTCTTTTAGAATGAGGAAAATTAGATGTAGAATAGAATTAGGTGTTATTATCAAACCCTATGATCCGCCTCTTTCTTTTGTTATTGTAATAAGTGTGAAGATAATTGAGTGCGTGTGTTAGCAAGTCAAAAGTTTTTTCCAGTTTTTTGTTGCTAATATTAACTTGAATTTTTATATGAATGTAGTAACATAGTTTACAAATATTTTGTTTTGCTAGATTTCAGGTAGATAAAAGTAACTCTAATTTAAAAAAAAATCACCTTGTAATCAATGAAGCTGACTTGACTGAAATGCACAAGCCGCTTGCATTGATTTCAGTGGGAGTGCTCTAGGTTGCATCGCTTCACTACCAGCATAAGCTGTAATTTGTGTTGTGTTTCAAGTCTCAGAAGCAAATCCCCTACGCTCTCTTTTAATTATTATTTTTTTTTATTATAGCCTTTGATTCAAATGACAGGTTAGGCTATCTGGGCGATGCGTAAGCACTGCCGTCTATAGCATACCTATGCATTAGCAATGTATTTAAAGCTGCTTTCCAGAATATATTCATAATAATTACTCAGGCTTTGGGGTGACTTATTCCTCTTTACAAGTTTTTCTCTGCTATTTTGCGACATGGTGACTAATTATTACAGGTTTATGCTAATTAACACTGTAATAATTAATAAGGCATGTAGTAACAGGTCCATCCAGCCAGGAATTTGAATGTGTTGCAGTTAAACATCATTTAGTGAAATGGCTTGATGGCTCATTGCATGTTCCTTGTGTTTCCATATAAAATATAGTGAAAATCATTCAACAACAGTGAGTCGGAGCAACAATTTGCACTCTTTGCTCTCAATTTGTGAATATGGTTATTTGATTAATTGCATGAATTATTAGGTCCATGCATTCTCATACTTGCTCTGTTGAGGTGTTGTAGGGAGTCATAATAGTCGGTGCATTTGTTAGGCCTTTCAGTTCTCCTTTTTTGCAAATCAGTTATTGATATTTGATGAGTGAAAAGCATACTCTTGCTCATGTCTATGTGTGATAAGTCATGCAGATTAAAGCATGTGAATGATGAAACACTTTACAGGTTAAATAAAGGTGTGAGGCATTTGAAGGATAGCACAGTGTCTGTGGGTTTTCATTAATAGAGAGAAATGCATTGCTGTCCTCAGAAAACCCTCAATTTGTTGCCTTTTACTTTATATTGCATGAATTGAAATTATCTGCTCCTTTGCTTTTAATGGAACAGTACAACCAAAAATCTAAATTTGCTGAAAATTGAATCAGCCTCAGGCCATCCAAGATGTACAGTAAATGAGTTTGTTTCTTCATTGGAACAGGTTTTGAGAAATTTAGCATTATGTCACTTGCTCATCAATGGATCCTCTGCAGTGAATGGGTACCGTCAAGTGAGAGTCCAAACAGCTGATAAAAGCATCATAATAATCCACGCGACTCCAGTCTATCAGTTAATTTCTTGTGAAGTGAAAAGCTGCGAGAAAGCAATATTATGGACAGAGGACTCGTACTTTAGCTGGAAGCAAGGGTTTATAGTTAAAAATGTCATGATGCATTTATTTATTACAAACATGCAGCTTTTCACTTCACAAGACATTAATTGATGGACTGGAGTTATGTTGATTACTTGTGGATTATTGTGATGTTTTTATCAGCTGTTTGGACTCTCATTCTGACGGCACCCATTCACTGCAGAGGATCCACTGCTGAGCAAGTGACGTAATGCTAAATTTCTCCAAATTTGTTCTGATGAAGAAACAAACTCATCTACATCATGGATGGCCTGAGGGTCAGTACATTTTCAGCCAATTAAAATTTGTGGGTGGACTATTCCTTTAAACATATCTAAGAGATACGAGCAGTTTGTACCTGCACCTTGACCAGGCCAGAGACCAAGTCTGTATTTCCTCAGATGAAAAGATGTATTAAATGAATAGAGAATTATTCAGGGACTTTGAGAAGAAGCTGTGCATCTGTGTCCAGACAGGAGCTCGCCTCAAGTAAAGTGGATTTGGGTTTAGTTGATAGATGTTGTTGACTGGAATGAAGTAAGTAGTTCCCAGAAAGAGCTAGGAGGGGTTTATGATGTCATTCTCGTTTCTGTTGAAGATTTTATTTCAGATGCAAAGACAGATGTGTTGTTATCCCCCCTCCCCCTTTCTTTGTAGTCAAACTTGGACATGGCGGTACTTAGGAAGCGTTATTATGGATTATGGACTTCATGGACCAAGCAACGGTTTGAAGTTAAAAACGTCTTAATGATGGATTTGTTTCTTTTGACTTCTCAAGATGTTAATTGTTGGACATTAATTGATTACTTGTGGATTATTGTGATGTTTCGATCAGCTGTTTGGACTCTCATTGGTGAGCAACTGATGTAATGCTAAATTTATCCAAATCTGTTCTGATGAAGATGGCTTTTGATGTGAGAATACAACAGGGGATGGACTTCTTCACTGGAAGAAGTCTTTTATTATGGATTCAGGCCTTGTATTTTGACCAGAAGCAATGATTTAAAGTCGAAATGCCTTAATGGTGGATGTGTTTCTTAACAATGTGGCTTTTCACGTCACAAGACATTAATTGATGGACTGGAGTTATATTAATTACTTGTGGATTATTGTGATGTTTTTATCAGCTGTTTGGACTCTCATTCTGACGGCACCCATTCACTGCAGAGGATCCACTGCTGAGCAAGTGACGTAATGCTAAATTTCTCCAAATTTGTTCTGATGAAGAAACAAACTCATCTACATCATGGATGGCCTGAGGGTCAGTACATTTTCAGCCAATTAAAATTTGTGGGTGGACTATTCCTTTAAACATATCTAAGAGATACGAGCAGTTTGTACCTGCACCTTGACCAGGCCAGAGACCAAGTCTGTATTTCCTCAGATGAAAAGATGTATTAAATGAATAGAGAATTATTCAGGGACTTTGAGAAGAAGCTGTGCATCTGTGTCCAGACAGGAGCTCGCCTCAAGTAAAGTGGATTTGGGTTTAGTTGATAGATGTTGTTGACTGGAATGAAGTAAGTAGTTCCCAGAAAGAGCTAGGAGGGGTTTATGATGTCATTCTCGTTTCTGTTGAAGATTTTATTTCAGATGCAAAGACAGATGTGTTGTTATCCCCCCTCCCCCTTTCTTTGTAGTCAAACTTGGACATGGCGGTACTTGTTTTGCTGTGTTTTTCTATGAAAACAAAATGTGCTGATTGTTAAAATGAATGGAATGGTCATGGCTGAAGGGCAAACGGAAGACTTCAAAGTGTCAGCAACTTTGCTTAAGTTATTAAATCCATGGCATGCCTTGTCTGTTGTGATAGTTTCATCTTTCATCTCATTTCAAAAGGCAAGCACCATGTGGTTTAATTGGTCCCCACCAATTGTGAGTAATTAATATGGAGTTATCTGAAATGAGATCTCTGATCACAATCAGCACTGTTTAAAGTTATTTTTGTTCTTGAGTATGTGATCAGCTGAATCAGCTCTTCATCTACAGACACTTAGTTAACGCTTTGACTAAATTTCGTCTAATCTTGCGACATAGCTGAAAAGGGAATTCCAGAACGCAACCACTCTACTGTACTGTACTGTAGAAGATCCAGCATCAAAATACTGGCTGATATTTCATCCAAACTGTCATCTGTTACAGGAAATCACGATCAGTCGACTACATCACTGTCAGTCAGTTAAAGCATGATAAAACCACATGATGCTGCCATTGCTGAAAGAGTTAAAGGAGGATTTGCTGCCATATTGCATTAGTGTCTGTTTCGAATCGGTTTGAACCTGCTGTTCAGCTGCTTGCCATTGCTGGCTAGCTCTCTCCTCCGTTTTTAATCTCCCTCGGTCTTGTCTATATCTCTTGTTCTCCTCCTCTTTTTCTTGCCAGGGCTGATTGGAGTGAAGCACCTTTGCTTTGTCTTGTGTCTTCACCCAAAGCCACTCTGACAGTGTAGTATGGCTTGGGAGGGAAACAGTAGCCAGGTGGTCGGAAATGTGGGCAGGGGGAGAACTTTTGTACTTTGTACTCTGTCTCTTTAACCACTTCCTTTTTTTCTTCTTCTTTTTTGTGTGTACTTGTTTACAGAGTACTGCTGCATTGACCTTTTGGAGTTCATGACTATTATTTCAAGACTGTAAATGTATGATTTTTTTTTTTTTAGGCATTAAAGCTGTTCTTGTTCATTCACATAAAATGCTGTCAAGAACATTTGAAGCCTTGACTATTTTTTTCTGTGAAACGTGCTTGTCGTGGCATGTTTACCTTAATGTATATGTGTGTTATGTGTGCATGTGTTTGTGTGAAATCATTTCAAACTGTATGTCTAGTCTTGTACACCAGCTTACACTAGTAGTTAATTCAATATGTACAGTAATAGAATAAAATGTTCTTAATCAGTACATTTCTCTTGTTTTGCAGTAAAAAAGTCAAAATATTGTTAAAACAAGATATGCTTACTTGAGAAGCAAAATTACATGAGTAATTCACTAAGAAAAATAAACGTATTTTTTTAAAACTTAACTTTGCTTAAAATGAAATATTCTGAAATAAAATAATAAATAAAATAAATACAATTTAAACTTTAATATCTCACTCACACTTTAATATATCACTCACTCACTTTTTTTTTTACAACATTTTCACAGTAAATTTAAAGCTTTAATTTTTTTAATGTAAATTTAGCTTTTCCATCACAAGAATAAATTACATTAAAAAAAAAATTCAAATAGAAAACTTTTTTTTTTTTAAATTGTAATAATATTTCACAATATTGCTGTTTTTACTCTAACTTTTCAATCCAATAAATGCAAATAAATGGTGAGCATAGGACATTTCTTTCCTTTTTTTCCTTTTTTTGACATTTATTTATTTATTTTTATGAGACATTTAGTTACAAATCATATATTGGAGTTTGTTTGAGATCTCTGACTTTGGTTTCATTCGACTAAAATGCATATTTCTAATATTAATAAAGTGATAGTGATTTTGAGTCAATACATGGGCCCTCATAATGCCTAGTAACCACAGACCATGTGTCCACTCACATATCTTTCTGTGTATCTGTGGTGTAGAGGTGGTTAGCTGAGAGTGCTTCTTCTAATTTAGCAACAGAAATACCCACATCAGAGACTGTCGTTTCAGAGGGCACTGGCATTCCTTTGGTCCCTACATTTCCCAGAAATCCTTCCACCCATTTCCTGCCAGCATATCCTCACATTTACACACAACAGGCTGTAATTACCCACCCAGCTGATCCGATCCAGAACCAACCACCGAGAAACATGGAACACAAAGATGCCTCTGTAACCAAAAGTGACACAGTATACAGGCCATGCTTCTCCTCTGGACAGAGACACAGCCTGTGGTCGATTCTGTCAATCCTGTTTCTGTTTCTATGGGAAACTAAGCAGAAAATAAGCCGACAGCACGTCATGTGTTAATGACAATAGCTGAATGCCAAGTTCGGCTGGGATATGAGGTGCCAAAAGAGGCTAAATGAACTGAAACATTTCTCATCCAGTTCTACCAAGACCAAATTATTATCCGAGCTTTGCTACCCACTAGGAACAGGCAATCGTTTTTTCAGCCTCTATATATATTTCAAGGTCAATAAGATTAAAAAAATTATAATAATTAATACTTTTATTCGACAAGGATGTGTTAAATTGATCAAAAATGACAATAAAGACATTTATAATGTTACAAAATATTTGATCTGTTATTTTGAACTTTCTATTCATCAAATACTCCTGAAAAAAATGAAACTTTATTCAACATTGACAATCTCGAGCGCCAAATCAGCATATTAGAATGATTTCTGAAAGATCATGTGACACAGAAGACTGGAGACATAGCTGCTGAAAATTCAGGTTTGCTATCACAGGAATAAATTAAACATTTTTAAATCTATTAAAATATATAACAGTTATTTTATATTGTAATAATATTTCACAATTGAACTGTTTTTACTTTATTTTTGATCAAATAGATGTAGCCTAGATGCATAAAACATGAATAAAATAAAAATATTCAATTTTACCTACCCCAAACTTTTCAACGGTATAGTATATTTGGACCTATATATATATATACATATATATGAAAAATGCTCAAGGAAAAACCGTTCTGAATTAATTCACTGAAATATGAAATTAATCCAACTTACAAATGAATTTAATCTTGTAAATAAATCAAAATAGTTATTTTTGATACATTTAATTAGAGACTTTCTCATTACTTGTGAACTGCAATCCTTATCATTTTAAACGTATTATTATAGTTTAACACATACTGGATTGCGTAGAATAAAGTTTGCTAATGGTATGTGGGTGTATACGGGAGATTTATGATGGCCATCTGTGTCCCTCTCTCTTTTGTTTGATGTTACACCATGGGTCAAAGGTCAAGCATTAGTTGACCTATGGGTAGTTAGGAGCTTCTGTTCTGTACCTGATGCCTGCTCAGACCTGTTCAAACCAGTTCACCTACTAGCTAATGTGGCATCTGCTAATCATTCCCTTTAAAGGCTATTAAAAAGTGTTTTATCTTAGGCTACGATATAACATGCTGTCTATAGACAGTGAACACAAGCCTGCTGATTGGGTTGTAATTAATACTTTCTCTAATGATAATGACTTTGCTACCCATTTAGTTTTTTAGAAATATCACAATGCCCTAATCACATTTAACTTTTGCATTTAGGGCAAAACTGGTCTCAAACCTGCATTTTTATTTATTTTTTTATGTTTCATTGTACTCTTCACAGGAATTTTTGTGTTTTGCTAAAGCTATATCTGACACTGTTATTTTCTCAGAAGTACGCAAAGGTCAGTGAGAGGCGGGAGAGAGATTGAGATCTGCTTAACCACCATCACGGTACCCAACATGCTGAGATATGTCAGATGCCTAGTTTAGAAAAATATCCATATTTATAAACATGAATTTGGAATGTGCTTGTATAAAGTTGGCAAGAGAAAGAATACCTCAGCCGCCTCCCATGCTGCCGTTTTCTGTCTGCGGCCATTTATTTTGGCTCAGGATGTAACAGCCCATGCCATCCACTCACGACTTCCTGTTGACCTCTGATTGGCGCCCTGTGGAGTCTGTACAGGTCGAAAGGTCAGCTATATCTATCTGCTGTCATGTAGGGATGGGTCAGGACAATCAACTAGTCATTAGTGCGTTAGTGAGGTTGATTAGTGAGTTTTTTCTTCTTTTTAGCTTTAGTATGTTTGAGCAGTAGGCTATGAATGTAAAACTTCTCAGAGAGGGTTTTTAACATGCTGATGACATTTGAAAATTTGCTCAAAAATTGCTATACATTTCACAAATAAATTATATTTATTTATTTATTTTAATATATGAAAAATGCTACACATGGAATTTTTGAGTGACAAATCACTGAATTGCTCTGGATTGATTCACTGAAACATTTGATTGATTAATTAAATTCAGAAATTAATGAAACTTTGAAAGACTGAAATAGTATATTGTAAAGCCTACTACAGTTATCTTTATTTTGTACTTTGAGAAAAATCACAGACAAATGTTTTTGGTCATCTGTGTTGCTTCTCATTGTTTTTTAGATGACTAATCGATCTGGAGGCACTGAAGAATGGCATCATGATACAAATAATCTAAAAAAATAATCCAGAAACAGGAAAATAGTTTGTCAATAATGCTAGAAGACAATAACAAAGAGTAATTTTTCCAGCTAAAGTCAGTTCATTGATGATTCAGTGATGTCATCATCCAGTTCAGCTCTCTTCCAATAGTGTCTGTGCAGTCAGTCAGTCAAGTGCCCCCCAACTAAGCAAGCCAATGGCGACAGTGGCAAGGAACCAAACCTTCATCGGTGACAGGAATGGAGAAAAAACCTTGGGAGAAACCAGGCTCAGACGAGGGGCCAGTTCTCCTCTGGCCAGACGAAACCAGTATGGCGTGGTTTAATTCCAGGCTGCAACACAGGTCAGATTGTGCAGAGGACTTGTCTGGAGAAGTAAGAGAAGTAAATAAGAAAAGACATCATCTGTAATTATTAAAGGTCCTCGAGGGACGAGCATACGTTTACTATTGATGATGTTACATTAGTGCATTGAGAAACACAGGACATATGTTTTCGATTACAGGTGTGATTATTTTCTTTGAGATGTGTCATGTTCTTGGGAGAGTTTGGAAGGATTACACCTGTCTAATCCACACTATCACTCGTCACCTGTCCAGAATCCAGCTGTCAGGGTGTGATTACTCCGTGCCTGCAGTGCGATAAAACCGAGTGGCAAAGTGAGTAACTCCTGTCCGACTTTGAATGAGCTGATAAAACCTGACAGGAATGATAGCTGTGTGAAGAGTGGGAGTGAGACAGAAAGCGATATAGGGAGAGCGACGCCTCGGTTAGGTTTGTCAGATCAGCCCTGTCTAATTCAAAGGAGCAGTGGAAGACAGCGGAACATTAAGCTGTCAAGCAGTTGTACCCGTGTCTGTGGATGTGTGCCTCATTATTCATTTTCACAAAGCTTAGTATCGCGCTATGTAGTTATTTTTGATGGAAATTCTGTATTTTTATTGATCTAATAATTAAATATATTATTTTAAATTATATATAAGTATTAGGTCAATGAAAAATGGTTCATATGTAATTTTTAAATTAACCATTTGTCAATGATATAATAATAAAATATAATTTTTAACCATATTCATTGACATGATACTTAAATGATTAAATATGATCTAATAAATATTTATATGTGTGTGTATAAAATATAAATTAAAAAATATTTAACTTCTAACTATTTCTTAGTGATATGATAATTAAATATCTATTAAAATATAAAACATTTTCCACTCATTATAATAATAATTACATATAATTTAATACATAAACAATCTTTTCATTAATATTATATATTTAATTATTATGTCAATGATTCTCAGTGATATGATAATTAAATATAATTTAATATATAAAATATTTTGATTATACTGATTAAATATAATATAATATATAAATCATTTTGTGATATAAAAATAAATATAATTTAATATGTAAACTATTGTTCATTGATATAATAAATGATATTTCATATTTCAATTGTATATCATATTTAATATACAATTAATATAGTGGTTCATTAAATTCATTAAATCACTGAATTTTTTTTTTTTTAGCATTTTTAATTACTGTTGCTACAATTTTATAAGTCTGTGCATTTGATAAATTTTTAAGGGGGTTTTACACCTCTTACCCATGGCTAAATCAGTGTAATGCACTGTCTCTTGTGGTTTATTGCTTAACCACCTCTAGACCGTTTTCACTTCAGAAATGCCAAGAACTGCACTTTCTTCTCATCCCATCACTATAATAAACACTAATGGAAGCTGCATCTAACCGAAAATCACATCTTTAAAATCACATCTCTTTGGAATACAGGATCCACCACATAAGAGGAGTGTTTCCCTTCATTATTTCTGTAGCATAGCTCTCCCGTTCTCCCTGTCATTGTCCTCACTTTTACATGCATCTCTGCGGTTTTGATCTGAAAACTGTTACGCGTGTGCAAGCTTCACAAGCTTCTTTGCTTCTCTCCGACATTTGCAAATGCCTGGAGACAGAACTTGTCATGTTCAATTGGAATTTTCTCACACTCTTCCTCTCTTGCTCTTCACGTTCTCTAAACTAACAGTGAAAAAAAAGTCTAATGTGCACCCTACAATGAATTCATATCAAAGAAGCAAACAATTGGTTTATAATCGAAATTTTAGCCATTTGCATAGGGAGTGCCTGGTGAGCGCTTTAGGAAAAATGCAAAAACGCATATGAAAATTGTATGAGATAATGACTCTTTTCCGAACAACTATTGGTATTTAGGGCTAAATTAAAATGCATACAGTATCTAGCACTGCTGCAGTGCTTAGGACAAAAAGTTGAACAGCTAGAACAACCAATAGTGCCACCAGCATGCAAATGCATCTGTCTGGATGCTCAAGGCCGTGAGTGTAGTTATCTACACTGCTGATCCAAGCAAATGCTCTTCTGAAAGCAACAGCGTTTTTGTAATGGGTTGCTCCAGTTCTCTCTAGGGGAGAATGAGATTAGATGGTGCTTTGAAAGGGGCTTTTAATCTTTATCTGGCCATGTAATAGAGTCGAGAATATTTAAAATGCGGTAGTACTAGAGTTTATTCACTAGGGCTTCTTAAATGGCGGTAAAGTCAGCAGATGCTTGGCAAACGCACCGAAGAGATGCTACCAATTGTAGTGGAAACTGCCCATTATCTGAAGGAAGTCCTCTAGCATTCCCAGATCTCTGAAGACCAAATCTGAACCTTTTCAAACAAGCAAACATGTACTTATGTGGTGTTTTGTACAGCTATGATTTCAAAAGCCTTGACCAATATCATAATAGTAGGATGTTGAATTACCACGGAAAGGGATGTGACCTGTCCTGTGAACTCCCACACTGTTATGCGAACGTTGAATTTGGTTCTCCGCCACTGGCCAGAGAGCTCTAAAGGAAGAAGAAGAAGGCAAAAAATAAAACCGTCAGGCCGTCCTTCCCCGAATTCACTTGCTCGAGAACCCAAAAAGACTTTTGTGGCAGAGAAGCAAATTGTCACCTTCCCTTTTCTTTTCGCTGGAAACTGTGACATGGAACAACAGGAAGAGCATTGTGGAGGGTCAGATACTTGTGGTGGGGATGAAATAACTTTGTGTTTTGCAGTTCAAGCTAACTTGCAATTAAATGAGGTTTAAGCTACTTTATTCATCTTGGAAACTTTCAACCGTGTTTCATTTAGTCAGTCATTTAACTTGAAAAGAGCCCATAAGCTTTTGATTTAAAGGTTCAAATTTTGTCATGATTTGTTCACCCAAACCTGTATGGTTTTCTTTATTCTGTGGAACACGAAAGAAAATATTTTAAAATGTTTTTTTTCTCTCAATATAATGCAAAGGAATGAGGTCCACTTTTGTTTGGAACCCACTGACTTTCATTATATAGACAAAACTGTAAAATCCTCCGATTCTGTAATCATTTACTCACCCAAGCCTGTATGTTTTTTTCTTCTTCTGTTGAACACAAAAGAAAATATTTTTAAATATTTAAGTGTTTTTTTTTCTCTCTCAATATAATGCAAAGGAATGAGGTTTTTTGGACCCCACTGACTTTCATTATATTGACAAAAACAGTAAAAGACTCAGAATATCTGCTTTTGCATTCCACAGAAGAAAGAATGATGTTTGGATGAATTATCACTTTAATTCTTGAGTTTGTGGCCATTTTGATTACTTTATTTTAACTCATTCAATCTTGTTGGTCACTTTAATACTGTTTTTCTGTATTTGAAATCAGCAGGGTTCAATGGCTGGTTATCTTATCTCAATGCTGGCATACTCTCTTTTCTGTGTATCAAGGATGAATGAGGCCTATTCAACAGCGGACTCACAGAATGCTTCCTCAGGTCCAATTCGAGCAGGTCACTCTTAGTGCCATGTAACTGGATCTCCGAGTCCTCAATAGATCCATGAAACTGATCCCGTTCTCAGAAAGGACAACAGGGATGCCCTGGACTTTCTTTCTCACGCCTTCTGTCTCTCTCGCTCTCTCTATCTCTCACTATTCCATCTGTTTCTCTGCTCTTTTGTTTTTTCCTAGTATCTTTGAGCAGCTGAACTGGAGCAGGTTTTATTGTCAGCAGTGGGAGAAAGCAAGATATTGATGGTTGTGTGTCTTGTGTGGCTGCTTTTGTTTTGTTTCAGATTGCGAAAGGCACATTTCATATGGTGTTTCTTCAGAATGTTGAGAAAGCGACTTGATATGGGGAAACAGATAATGATACCAATATAATTCAACAAAAAAGAAAGAAGAGAAAAAAATGGTAAAGTGAAGTGAACAATGCTGACTTGTCTGCTAGAATGTCCAAAGTTATGTTGTGTAAAGAAAGATAATGTTATATAGTGTTTTAGAGCTGGGGTTCCCAAACATTTTTATTAGCTAAATCTATATGACATAAATGATTTACTTTAATTAATTAAATTATTATTTGATGTTTATCTTTCCATATATAATTTTTAACACCTGTGCATGTTCACTTGTGAGATATTCCTATTGTTTTTTGTTATAATTTAATTTAATTTAAAACATACTTATATATTGTGCTTTTTAAGAAAAATTAGTGTTTAGGATATAATAGGATATATAGGATATAATAATGCACCCCGTCGAGTTGTTAATGAATGGCAATACATTTGGGGTTGGGGGTTTATATGAATGTATCTCTGAGAGGAGCTGACTGTCTTCAGAAAAGTTTAGAGGGTATTTTCTTTTCATCTTGCCTCTGTATAATACAGAATAAAGTAGTATTTATAAACGCAGCACTGCCTTGTTTACAGCGATAACCAAGGAAACTCTCTATTGCTGCTGTTCCATAAGACCTGCTGTCACCTGCGTTCTCATTCAACCCGTCTGCTGTTTTTTCGAGCGATATGTTTTATGTAGTATAGTTTCACAAAGCTGAAGTCAGACCATTCTGTTTTTGTTTCTGTTTCGAAATTATACAATCTAATTTAAATCAAAAACTGCTCATGCTGCGTGTATGCAGCATCTTTGTTTGGAACGTGATTGAAATCCAGTGGTTGCCTCTTAATTTAAATGAAAGGAGCACAGGGAAAGCCTTAGTTTGTTTATATGAAGAGATTCCTTTTGTTTATATTATTTATTTGATTTGGAATTTGTTTTAAAATTTCAATTGAGTTTTGAATATCATAGATGTTTGCGGGTTGAACTCTTTTGACTTAAGCCTGTAAGTAACTCTGTAGCAATCTGCCGGAACACCCTAGCAACCCTAGCAAAAATTTTGATGAATACTAAATCTGTTTTTTTGTGAGTGGGATGAATTAATGCACATTCACATTTAGTCTAGAACTACAGTAACATCATGTTCACACAGCGCACACAACTCCTCTGCACTTCCGATTTCTCCCAATATGGGGACAGGAGACTTGTCAGTCAATAAATGGGAAAACAAAGTAACTGGCATTACTTTTTTGAAAAAGTAACTCAGATATTTTCTTGTAAATTAAAAAAGTAATGCGTTACTTTACTAGTTACTTGAAAAAAGTAATCTGATTACGTAACTCGCGTTACTTGTAATGCGTTACCCCCAACACTGGTAGCAACCTCATAGCAACACCCTGGCAACCTTGAGATGAGTTGTACAGATGCAAGTACCTCTCACATTTTTTTAGAACATGCAAAAATCTCATTTTTGTTTATAATTTATTGTTTCAATCCTTCACTTTTTTGATAAAAGCATCTGCTAAGTAGATGTAACCTCATAATTGCTCTCAGAACAGCTCTTAGGGGCAGTCTCTTACTTTACAGCTTGCATGAAACATTGGTCACAGATGGTGGATGTTTGTGCAACACACATGCATGAGCTGATTCTCTCCTGAGGGAAAAGGCGTAAGATTATTGAGCTTTTTTGGGCAATGTCTGTACCTGCCGTGTGTGGTAACCACTCATCTTCCTTTTTATAAAGTGAATGGGTCCCACACAACATTCAGTGTAATTAGTTTGAATGAAAACACATGGCTGGGAGAGATTTTCAGACATGTTAGAAAATTAAAATGGAATAAAATGAAATGAAGTATTTCCCCTCCAAACCTCCTTGTTCCATGTTTAATTGGAGCTTCAGTGGAGTAAGTAAAATACTCCATAGGTTTGACATTGGCTTTTGGTTCACTGCAGGCAGCGCTATCAAGGAAAAAATTAATTTGCACATTTTATTAGGTTCATCCTTATAAATGTTATAATGTACATTTTCTCTATACCTTTATTCTCACATTATATAACATTTTCAGAAACACATAGAAAATGTTGCATTAACTGAAAACAACAGTGCCCCAAAAAACTCATTCTTAGATGCTGCGATCATGTACACATCCTTTTATGTTTGAAAAATCTGAATATGAAAATTGTGTACATTTCTAATACTCATACACTAACATTAACTAGCTATGGTATTACTGTGTTTTTTTACATAGTGTAATTTTGATGCAATGGTTTTATGCACCATGGGAATAATGTTTTTTGTTTATTTTATTTTTTGGTAGTATTTTTATATTCTTTGAAGTACCCTGGAGTGGCATGTAAATACTATGTTAAAATATGATATTAAGTGCAGTCGTATATATCAAAGTTGAATATAAGTCTATATGTAAAAAAGAGCTGTAGAAAGATAGACAGGTGTGGCCTTTTGCCTGTAATTCATGAGACTTGACTCAAGCTCAAATTCTCTTGGACAAAAGTATGGAGTTTTGGGAAGGAATTAAGTATATGTCTGTTTATATACCCTTGATTGATTTAGCCATTGATTATATGTACATGTTCTTTGAAGACAGTTTGAAGACCAAAAACACAGACATGGAAACGCTTAAAAACGCTTACTGCTTTTCTGCCGAATTTCTGTGTTTTGAATTGGGCTTGTTTGGCCTAAAGTAACAGAAACTGTGCTGTGGTGTGGCCTGTAATCACTCTTTCTCAGTATCAGAGGGTCTAACGTTGCGCACACATGCCATTCAATGCACCCGACACATGTCTGCCTGCCTAAAACCACATATAATTAACATTCTTGCCATACCAATAAACCTGAGCAAAAACAGGGTGATCCGAAACAGGTGCGAGTTTGTGTGTACACATGTAATAATATACAACACAGGTCTTTGAGGTGTTACAAGGAAGTGGATCCAAACTTTGATCCAGCTTTGCTCTGTTCTGGCCAAACCCAAAGCCAGTGTGAAAGTCAGCCAGGGTAGCTTGGGTTTCTATAATTCAACTGCACTCCCATCAGTGAAGAGATGTGATAACATAATCATTTCTCAGTTCACCAATTCTGATTTGACAGAAACACTGTCCTGGTTTGAATTATACATAAAACCATGATCTAGTAACCCAGTTTTCCATAGAAACATTTGGCTGTTCAGGCTTTGCAAGAGAACATTGGCTGATAATCTTTACATTTATTGAATCTCAGAGTTTAAGCAGAATCTATAGCTGACAGCACTGATTATTGATCTCCTCCGTTGTTTCTCTCTTGCTAACAGCTTAAACAAATGTTTCACCCCGTTGTAAATCATGCTCTAAATGTTTTAAGGGCCATCTGGGTGTTGTAATGCTGTGCAGAAGGGCAGAGTAGGAGAAGTAGTCTGTGCTTCACTCTTAAAGGCGTCATATCATGAAAAATCACATTGTCTTTAATCTTTTGAAATATATGTCAATAAGCTATGTAAACATAATGCAAATTTAAGGAATTACTTTAGTTATCAACCCAGGCTCATTGGAAAAATGTACCTGTGACGACATTTCTGCAAAATGATATTAAGTTGATTCATGCAGATTTCGGACAAGTGAAATGTCAAGTGAGTTCACTTTTATCCAGAACAGATGAACATGAATCAGGCAGTGTTTTATGATGTTTTATTATGGTTGTTGTATGTATCACAGCAGTTCAGAAATGAAATGTGCAGTAAGTGGGGATGAAACTGTAAGGCTGTATCGCATTTGAAAATAGCATACCACCTTAACTAAACCATACCCTGATAGTGTTAACAAAAGCAAACCTGAGATAAAACACATTTGCTGAGGAAACTATTCCATATTAGCTTGCTTATACAAGTCTTTGAACTCTTTTATCATGACCTGTGCTTCACTGGACTCGTAGCTCAACTTTGCAGTGCTTTACCAGGTGAGCTTCCGAGCAAGTTTACTGCATCTGAAAAGCCATTCATATAGAGCTAATTAAGTGATACACGTCAAAATGCTGAAAAGCTGACAAATCATGCATTATGGTCAAAGTGTTTTGAAGTCCCAACACGATATTATGGAAGGAACTGTATAAAATAAAATAAATCATTATTAATTGATAATCTGCCCTTGTAATGATAATGTGTGTGAAAGGAATAAAAGTTGTTGGTGTTGTTTTGTAGTGTTTGCAGGTTTGCATTTATCAGAAGAGAGGACACCGTATGTTTTAAACTAATTGATTCGATTGAGTAAATGATTCAATGATTCACTATTAAAGATGAACACTTGTTTCATTCAGAAATGAATCAGTGTTTTTAGAACGCATTCATTTGGTTGGATGAACTATTCATTGATTCACTCGATGTAACTGCTATATAAATTAATGATTATATGACCCTTTTAAGGCTTACTGTAAGAAATCTAAATTCACTGCAGTAGAAAGTATAGAATCCAAGTGAATAATTCTAGTAGTTTCCTTCTAGTTCCAGAATTGTGTCCTTGAACTCCAGACAAAGGGGTTTCTTGGCTAATAGCGGTAAGCGCTTAAACTAATCAAGGATCTGCGGGCGGATATCCGTTGAGAGGTCTTGGTGTAAGAGAGAGGGTGCAAATGACACAAGCATTATGAGGTCCTGTGGGAACAATGAGCTCTAGTGTCTTCCCAGACAAATCCTACAACATGACGGCAGTCTACGGCTTAAAACCGCTCTTTTCTTTCACTCCTTCCATGAATGAATGGGGAGAACAAGAGGCAGAGACAGAAGATGATGCTGAAAAGGGAGGAATGCTGTGCATGTTTTTACTGCCACATTGTCTGTATCAGAGGTCTCTGTATGCTAGTTTTCATAGGAGTTGTTTTACTCAAGCATGCTTTTATACAATAAGAATTACACCCACATGCTGCCACTCGCTTTACCGTTTAGAGAGAGCGAACTGTCGTGTTTATTATCATGGCTTTGAAAATCCTGTTCATGTTGATGTGTGCAGATACTGAGCTAGGATACAAGGGAACTCAAAACCGGTGTCAGTTCAGGATGTTTGGACCGCAGCTATCTACAACCTTTGATAAAGCTGACAAGTTAGATGGCATATTTTAGCTCTCCAGCGTACATTAGTACACGCTTACACAACCCACACATGTCGCAGATTCCCGTTTTGTGTGTTTATATGCAGGCTCATTTGGCAGTTAGGGTTGCACTTCAAAGGCTGGCTTGAGCAGTTTTGGAAAGTGAACATGACCCTAGCGTGGGCGCTATCTCTTTGTTTTGCTGTTAATTTTACGAGTCTTGGCTTTGTGACCCCCTCCATAACAAAAGGAAATGTAAATTAAAGCGGCATTTACCTCACAAGCTTAACTCAATTTGTGGGGAAAATTGGGGCACTTGAGGAGAGAAGGACGGCAATAAGATAATTCCACTATCTGGCTTTTTATAGACTCTTTGTTTGTTTAGTTTGCTTTCTTTTACCTTTTGTGTATTGCAGAGACGTGTGCTTTATCATTTCAGATGTATGTGACCCAAACAAACTCAATTTGGAGCTTTCAGACCAAACAGAAGAATACCATGCTATCACCATGATTTTTAATGCATGGTAATACTGTGGTATTATGTGGTATACTTTGGCAAAATGTTTATATGATATTTTCGAAAGAAGTCTCTTATGCTCACCAAAGCTGCATTTATGTGATCAAAAATACAATAAAAACAGTAATATTGTGAAATATTATTACAATTTAAAATAACTATTTTCTATTTTAATATATTTTATTTATTCCTGTGATAGCAAAGGTGAATTTTCAGCAGCCATTACTCCAGTCTTCAATGTCACATGAAGACAATTATAGAAATTATTCTAATATGATGATTTGGTGCTCAAGAAACATTTCTTATTATTACCAATGTCGAAAATAGCTATAATATTAGAAATCTTTATAACATTTGTGACAATATACTGTATTGTCACTTTTGATACATTTTTGCAACCTTACTGAATGAAACAATTAACTTCTTTCAAACTAAATAAATAAATAACAAATAAAAATCTTACTGTACACTAACTTTTAAATGGTAGTGTTTAAGTCACAGTATAATAAATTTTGCACACAAAAAAAAAAAGAAAAGAAAAATCCGTCCAAAATTATTTTTTTTATAATAAATAAACATCTGGTAATATATACTTTTTGCCTACTTGAGTGATTTAAATAATTTATAAATTAAAGGTACTCTCATTTGATTTGATCATTTTCTATTTTTGTTTAGAACTTGATGGGAAAATATGATTGTTTATAACAAATACATAACATTGACATCAGTATAAATACTGTTTTACATTACCATGGTATTTTACTTAGTAAATACCATGGTACAATATATGAAAATGGACTATGGTATATACTGTATGAAATTACCATGGTATTATGTGATTCCATCACTGTACCATGGTACAGCCACAATATATTTTTTGCAAGGGAATTTTTCTCTGCTTTCATCTGTGTTATTCCCCCGTTGTTTACTTTCCTGTCAGGGTTGGTTTGAGGTGGTGTCAGTGGCGTGTGCCAAGTTAGTCTGCCATTCCCACTTTTATTTATTTAACCTCTTGTGGTCCCACTTTCACGTCACAGCCCATGAAGCTTTTGTTCCCCATACGGTATGTGAAGATGAAAGATGGCAGCAAAGCCTTGTGGATTCTGTCACAGTTTTCATCCAGCTGGACTCTGCGGGCCCAGATATAGCGTTGGAGGATTCTCACTGCAAGAGAGGATGTCTACGCATGAAATAACAATTTCACAGTGTCAGGCACTTGTGTGTGTTGGCCAGCATACCAGCTAAACCTCTGTGACTGCTCATTCAAGACCTTTATTATTCATCACCCAGAGCCAACTCATATACATCCATTCAGTTTTTTTTTCTCTGAGAAACTGCTGAGGCGGTTTACATTAAAGGAACAGTTCATCCAGAAATTAACATTTTGTCATCATTTACTCACTCTCATAATGATTCCAAGCATGCATGCCTTTATTTTTCTGTTAGTCATTATTTTCATGCAATTTATGCAATAAGCCAAAATATAATCAAATGCAATTTACATATAATAAAAGTCCATATAACTTGGCCGCTTTGGAAAAGAGCGGCTAGGACAATATTTCAGATATTTTTGTTTTATAAAGAAAGAAAGTCAAAAAGGCTTGGAATGACATTAGGGTGATTTTTTTTGGTGAACTTTTCCTTTAAACCCATAATATGCCTTTCCAACCTCTAATAAAGACTTTTTAAATTCATTCTCACCTTCCAGGAAATTTGCAACGAGCAAAATTGCCTTAAAATTGTTGGCTGCCTTAAGGTGTTTCTCATTCTATTTATACTCTTCAAAGGCAGCACATGGCAGCACACACTGCTCACTTTTCCCATTAAAGGTAACAGGATTGAATAAAGTGCAGTGTATAAGTGAGTCATGGAGAGGTTAGAGAAGGTTCAACCAGGTTAATGTTGAAGAGTACCACTGAGGTGCTGCAATTCTGAACCTGCTTGATTTTACAGAATGTCCTGCTGAAGTTTGGGGTTTTGTGAATGAGAAGAACTTGGGTAGGTGATACTTTATTTTAAACGGAGTTATGAAAATATTAGCTCTAGGTAAAAGTAGTTCACCAGTTATTCTATACTGGTCTTGAATCGGGACTATGAAGTTATACAGTACAAAATATATTGTGGTCGTTATGTATAATCTTTTTCTATTCTTAACTGTTTTAATTCATTTTAAATCAATTTTAGTTTATTTTAAAAGTTTGTATTATTATTTTTGTATTATTATTTTAATTCCTTTTATGTAGAGCACTTTGAATTACCATTGTGTATGAAATGTGCTATATAAATAAACTTGCCTTGCCTTGCCTTGCATTGTCACGTTTATCCTTGCATGTGAACCTATTTAAAGTAGTCTAGATTAGTGGTCGACTGATATGGATTTTTTTGATGGCTGATGCTTTAAGAGCAGGGTGGCTGTTAGCCGATATAAAGCTGATATAGAACTACATTATGATACTGCACTAATTTAAATGTATGTTTATTTTACTAAAATAATTAGAAATAAATAGTTTGAAAATCAATCAACTTGAAAAAATTATTTGAACTTGATAAAAAAAAATCAATGAAATAAACAGATTTATACTTAAAATAGAAACTTTTTGATTCTGTAATCCTCTTATAGTATTTTCCCTAAATAAAGATGGATGGACAGTGGCGTTTTTATACAGGTTATGCATATATGATAAGAAAATCTAACAGATGGATTCACCAAATTTGCATTAAATGCTTATCAAACAGGCTCTCAGTGATGTCAAAATAAAAGTCTCACTTCTGACACTTATCAAAAGTGGCTAAACAGAAAACTTATCGGAAAAATGCCAAATATATAGACTAGCCTGGATAGTTATTTTTTATTTATTTTTTTTACCTTGTGCAGTTTGGTTCTTAGTTTTTAAGGATGGAAGCAATGTCATGCAAAATCGTCTATTTTGGCTAGCTTCTACGAAGTGACATTTGTGCCAGAATACTGTAGATGTAAATAAGCCTATTTATTCTATCAAAACTATGCATGATTACATGGCTAGTTGCAGTTTATCCCTATATAAAAGCATCCAAAAAGCAGCATGTCATGGGACCTTTAAGAATTGTTTTTTCCAGTCCTGTCAGAACAGTTCTGTGACCCATTTTTAGGTCAAAACCCACCCACCGGTTAAGAAGCACTCTATTAGGCCACCTCGGTGGGGCCATGTCAGCCGCGATGCATCATGACACATACATCTCTTGAAATCATGTTCTCTTAATGGGAACTGCTTTTGATTATATAGTTGAGAGGCTTCTGTATCCAGTCCTAAAGTGGTTATTTGTAGTTGAAGTTTGTCCAGTTGTTGTCTGTTCGTTTTGAAAGCACATCCCCTGAGGCAGACAGACTCAGTGAGTGTTTCATATGATGTGGCGGATGAGCAGATGGTTTGGCACTGTCACTTTTATACATAATCATCTTCTCTGCTTGTCTCATAGGCCTGCCACGTTCTCAGCTGAGCCCAGGGCTGGCTAAACCTAGTTGGAGTGGGAAACTGTTTTAGCCTTTACCATTGTCACTCCATTCAGTGTGACACAGAACGAGACCCAAAGGAAGCACAGTGTCCTGTTGAATTATCTCACATCCCTCCCAGTGCATTAGTCATTAAGCCTACCTGCAAGACATGGGGTTGGAATATGCAAATAACCATGGAAAGATTGTGTCATGATTAGATGTATTTTGCTTTTCAAGTAAACAGCTTTATAACTGAAGTTAGTTCACCCTAAAATCATATACTCACCCTTATGTTTTCCAAAACCTGAATGGCCTTACTTCTGTCTTCCGTGGAACATAATACAAGAACATGATTGATTTATTTTTAGTTTTAGTTGTATTTCTTGTTTTACAAATTTTAGTACTTTAGCTTAAACTAATGCTATTTCAGTTAGTTGCCATAGCAGGTTTTTCATCTAATATTTCTAACACTGATATTTTATGTTATTTCAGTTTTATTTCAATTGTCAAAAAAGTTAACAAGTTAACAAAGCTGCCTTTAAAAAGTGTCAATGATGCGACGTCAGTGATGTCAGTCACCATTGGTACTTATGTGTCATGTGACATTATAATGTGACAAATTTGAATTTGTGGCAGTGAATATTGACTTAAATTGGGGTATTTTCCTCCCACAAAGCTACTGATGGTTCCAGAAGACTTGAAATACCCAAAAAGTCATACAGACAGTCAGCGTTCAGTTTTATTGTATAGAAAAGAACATTTAGGCCAAGGCACGCCACTGACCACAACAATGTTTGAAGCCCCCATCACTATTCCAGTTGTTTGTTATTACTGATAAAGATTCCAAAAGATCTAGAAATCAGACTTTTGAATGTGATCCTGAGTTATTTTGGCTTATTTGAATGCTTGTGTATTATTGTAAATGATTTGAAGTCATCTGAAGGCTCCCTTAGAAGTTTGATGAGGCCCCCTAGTGGATCCCCGCCTTCATATTTAGAGCCACTGATTTAGGGTATTCAGCTACACTTTTTATTTTGTGTTCCACAAATTAAAGAAAGTTTGAAATGACATGAGGATGAGTAAATGACAGTTTTCATTTTTTGGGGTAAACTATTGCTTTAATGACAGAATTTAAATTTTTATTCTCCTCCAGTACTTCTGCTGGATTTTACTGAGAATTGTGTCACTGGTGAATCCTGGTGCCTTCGGTTGTCACAAACACAACAAATTGAGTCTAATTTATTACTGCCCTTTTTTTTTTTATTTGTACTGTTCACAATGCTACATAGTCTCTCTTGGTCCCTTACAAAGATGAGAGCATCTGCAAACTCAACATGGAACCAATTAGCAATGAATCCTTTCACATATAATAACAGGGCAACTAACTCTTAGCACATAATCCACTTCTGTCCGTTTTTTTAAGACTCACTTGTTTCTGGTTCTGTGGAGTGGTTCCTCCCTTCCTCCTGATCTGAGCTTATTTTTCTGTTGATGTACTTGCATTTTATAGTTTTATTTCCATTCGCTCTTTCATGAGGCCGAGACTCTGTTTCCCATCAAGGCCTGTGATCCAACCACAACAAAGGCATCACATGGTGATACAGGGGGAAACTTAATGATGGAGTTAGGAACGGTTGGAGGTGATGTTATTACGGCTAACAGAGGGGGAAAGCTCATCCTCAGGAACATGCAAGTGCAAATGGTTGTGTTTTTTTCCAAAAATTGCGTTTCTTTGAAAGCCGCCTGGCAACCCACACTGGGTTTTGACTACCCATTCATCTCAATGATGGACCTTCTTATCTGGTTCTTCCCAGTCTACTAGCTGTTTCCCTACACTGCCGCAACTTAATTATAATTGCTACCCTTCCTCGGGCCCTTCTTATTTCAGCCATCCCGTCTGGAAACCTTTTCTGCCGAGGTTAGCCACAGCAGCAAGATGTCTGCCGGTTTGTGGCCCAATTCAACTGAGATATGCAGCAGCAGAGGGTTATTTCTCATCACAGAGGCAGCAATGTTGCTCTTCAGGTGACTTTTGCCTTTTGCAGGTGAGCATTGCAACGCATAAATAGGAATAATGAGATGTATGCTGTGCAGAGAGTGGGTAGGAAGGACGTCCATCCCATTAGTAATGCATGGTTTGGCTGACAGTAACTCTGTCCAAGATTACAAAGAGGAAATCATGATTGCTCTGGGAGATGTGTGACTCTCCAATGTGCCGTAAACTCCCTGAGCTTCACGCAACAGCAGAAGCATCGACCGACCCCTAACGAAATGACAACACCATCTAGTCACGCATTATTTATTGCCATCCTTTATGAATGTCACTGCAAGTGTGTATGGATGAATGTTGCTATAAAGTTTAACAGCAACCTTTTTTGTAATAAACACCATTTTAAAGAAGCACACGAAAGGAATAGTTCACCGAAAAATGACAATTCTGTCAGAATTTACTCATTGTCATATCGTCCCATAACTTATTCTACCTGTAGGACTTTCTGGTTTTTGTGGATCACGAAATGTTGTTTTTTAAAGAATATCCAGAGTAACTTTCTTTTGTAAAGTATTTAAATAACTGAATATTATATAATTATTATATTTTTATTTTTATTATATAAAAATATTTTAATGAATTATTATATGAAATATTCCACTAAAGAAAAAGTCATACATGTTTCAAATGACATGAATTATGTAAATAATGACAAAATGTAAATGTTCGAGTGAACTACCTGTCCATTTAACTCAGATAGTTCATACAAATTGAGCAAACCACATATTAATATTAAGACTAAATAGGTAGCATATTAAAAAAAAAAAAAAAAACCTGGTCATCGTAATTCCAGAAGCCCAACAGCATTCATGTCCCAACGGGGGTTGTTTCTGAGTCTTGCCACCTGCATGACTTTAATTATATGTTTTTAATTTTTTTTTTTTTGGGTCAAATAAATGAATAAATATGTCCCAAAATAACAAGTTGTGCACGTATCAATTCATACAAGTTGAGCAAACCACATGTTAATATTGAGACCATACAGATTGTTTAGTTAAAAAAACAAAAAAACTAAAAACATCATGGTCATCGTAATTCCAGAAACCCAGCAGTATTCATGTCCCAGCGGGGGTCGTTTCTGAGTCTTGCCACCTGCATGACTTTAATTAAAATCTACATGACACCCAAAAAGCAAAGCCTGTGATTTCACGTTTTAATGAGACCTGGTTTTCTTTCTTTTTGATTCCAGCGAGCATGACTTCCACAGTGCTGCCTGGACACTGTCCAAGTGTTCTGCGGCTTTTAGGGCTGTATTTTCTGATTGGATACAACTGTTTCAGTTGTGCGAGCAGCAGCGCAAATGTCCTACCACATATGTAACTGCACCCTGTGTCCGTTTGCTCGAATGTGCCTTTTTCAGAGCCAGCCACCGGAAAGCATTTGCCCTTTTTTGAGGCGAGCAAGCCTCACACAAATCAAAATGATTATCTGTGAGCACTCATTTGAGGCGGTCCTGCCTGAGGTATGTTAATTGCATTTGATTAATGGCATTCAGGAAATTTGTTTAGGGAGGTTGTGTGGTTTTTTGATTTGTTGCATGATGCCCTACTCATCCCCTGAAGGAAGGGCTCGACCCACATCAGTGGTACATCTAGGCAACTCTCCTTGGAAAACAGAGGCTAATTATCTCAGAATCTTCCCTGTGCTCCAAATACTTTACTCATTTGCAAAGTATATTTGTATGTGTATGTAAAATGAGTGAAAAAATATCCATAAACCCTTAAAAACAAAGGTTATTGTCATTTCATATAGAACCTTTCATTTTTCAAAGGTTCTTTATAGTGGAAAAAGGTTCTTTACATTTTTTAAATATTCTTCATACAAAGAAAAAATGGTGCTTTTATGAACTCTTCACTGAAATCTTTTTTTTGGGAACCAAAAATGGTTCTTCTGTGGCATTGCTTTGAAACCCACCTTGGAGTGTAAAATATCTGGGGACCAGAATTTGGGCTCTTTTGACTTGACCCAGTAAGCAACCACCCAGAACATCATAGTCACATAGCAATGGAAATTAAAAATCTAGGTTGCTTTTTATTATTAATATTCATATGATGCACATTTTCATTTTGTTGGCCTTTGGTGATCTTGGAAAGCAGATCAGAATGAAGATGTTATCAGATTTTGAGGTACCTCACATATGAAAGCCAGGGTTTAAATCCACGCTCTCGCCACATTCCAGCTTCCTCATTCAAACCAGAACTCAGTCCAAATGAGATGCTTTGAAGTCTAGAGCTTAGAAATGCCAACAGATACCCTTTGATGGAATAGTTACCCTCTTGATTATTTTGACTGTGCATAAGTTCTGGGTCTCTGTTGTTTTTGGTTGAGAAAAAGGTCCATATGGTTGCCTTCCAGACTTTTTTTGTTGCAGTTTAGCTTTCGCCAGGAGTTGAAAGAAGGGTAAATGACTCAATTGTCATTTCACCCGACTGTCGCACGCTTACGTATTTAGTTTGCAGACAGGTCATACCACACAAATGCAATTTTGCAATCACAAACCTGAATCATAATTGATTGATTTCTTCCGTTATAATTATTCACCCCCACCCCTTCCCCGCAGCGCTATGACTCATCCTGGGACAGCAGACTTGCATGCTAACAGATGCAATAACATCTGACTATAACAGTTTGAGTGTAAAACTAAAAAAAATGACCATAACCACAATTTCTGCCAAACTACATTATTTTCTAAATGTATTGTTTCTATAAAATCATAATAAATTAAAATGGGATTTCTATCAAATTATGTAAGAAGATTTCTGAATATTTCTGTCTGTTTGTACTAGCTACCCACAGTTTGCTGGATAAAATGTGTTGCGTTTATGTCAAATTTCTGTGGAACATTTGGATTGAAAGAATATTTTCTCTTGTGTCTCTCAGAGTGTTATACAGCTAATGGAGAGGACTACAGAGGTCGACAGAACCAAACAAGCCTGGAAGGAGGGAGGCTTTGCCTTTTCTGGAATGAGACTTTCCAGCATCCATACAACACCATCAAATACCCCAATGGAGAAGGAGGTCTTGGACCACACAACTTCTGCAGGTCAGGCAAATACTGTAGGGATGGAAGGACAGCAAAATAATAGTGATGTTCTATAGAATTTTGCATGATGAATACAAATTTGCAGATGTTTAGCATTGCAAAAAGTACTCATATGGTATTTACGTGTTACTCCAAGGTTCTCAAAAGAATTCAATGGAGTTACACAAAAATGACATTACACTCTTAAAAATAAAGGTTCTTTATTTGCATCTATGGTTCCATTAAGAGCCTTTAACATCCATGGAACCTTTCCATTACACAGAAGGTTGTTTATAGTAGAAAAATGGTTCTTTAGAACAGTGTTTCTCAACTGGTGGGATGCGGGAGTGTACAGTCAAAGAAACAACATCAACAACAAAAAAACATAATTCTAAATATTTTTCTGATGCGATATTTTTATTTTGAAAGGCGTGTATGAAAGCTGTTGACACTTCTGTCAGATGCAGTTTAAGTAAAAAGTGCCTGAGAAAAATGCACTGGCCCTATTCAGTATCTGCGGTCAGATGTTGTCAGGCTTAAAGAGTTAGTTCACCCAAAAATGAAAATTAGCCCATAAATTACTCACCCTCAAGTCATCCTAGGTGTTATGACTTTCTTCTTTCAGACGAATCCAGTTGGAGTTATATTAAAAATTGTCTTTGATCTTTCAAGCTGTTTAATGCCACTCAGCGGGTGTTGCATGCATCAGTCCAAAAGAAGTGAAATAAAAAGAGCCCATCCATAAAAAAAAGTGTCTCACACGGCTCCGGGGGGTGAACAAAGGCCTCCTGTAGCGAATCAATGCGTTTTTGTAAGAAAAATATCCATATTCAAAAACGTAATAATCACTTTAAT
>NW_015642448.1:2096027-2144833 GCF_001515625.1 Sinocyclocheilus rhinocerous | reverse complement strand
TCAGCGTTGCGCATGCGCCGGTGAGTCTCGTGAAAACCAACGTTTGTTTACAGGATCAAAAGAAGCAAAGTTTCCTCTTGGCTTATATAGAAATCCTCCGACATTCTTAAATCCTCGTTTTGTACTTCTAATTAAGTGACTGTTGTTTTGTTTTGATCTCTCCGCTGCGCTTCCGCGTTCGTCACTTCTGAGCGGCACATGCGCAACGCCGACTTCATACGTCATCCGCCCGGAGCTGCTTCCGTGTAACAACTGTTAGCGCAAGCTACATTAAAGTGATTATTACGTTTTGAATATGGATATTTTTCTTACAAAAACGCATCGATTCGCTACAGAAGGCCTTTGTTCACCCCCCGGAGCCGTGTGAGAAATTTTTTTTTATGGATGGGCGCTTTTTATTTCACTTCTTTTGGACTGATGCATGCAACACCCTCTGAGTGGCATTAAACAGCTTGAAAGATCAAAGACATTTTTTAAAACTCCGACTGGATTCGTCTGAAAGAAGAAAGTCATATACACCTAGGATGACTTGAGGGTGAGTAATTGATGGGCTAATTTTAATTTTTGGGTGAACTAACCCTTTAATGTCAGTGTCAGTCTCTCTTCTTAGAAAAATTAACTTTCCTGTCCTGTCAGATATTATTCTGTGCTTGTAGCATGCAAAATGTGGCGGAGCAGGCTATATATCATTTCACTAAAGCGCAAAAGGAACTATGAGCATGCACTGATGGGCTAATTTTAATTTTTGGGTGAACTAACCCTTTAATGTCAGTGTCATTATTCTATCATTATTTTCATAACTTGTTACGAAATAAAAGTCTCTCTTCTTAGAAAAATTAACTTTCCTGTCCTGTCAGATATTATTCTGTGCTTGTAGCATGCAAAATGTGGTGGAGCAGGCTATATATCATTTCACTAAAGCGCAAAAGGAACTATGAGCATGCAACGTGTGAAATAAAAGTAAAGTACCAACAAATCACATAACTGGTACTTTGTGTGTTAGCTGGGAAGGATTTGCATGAAGGTATGATATTCATTCTATTCAGGAGCAGTTTCCATGTTTCATTAACATTTAATGTTAGTATTGTATATTCACCATGGTAACTGTTGTTTCCATAAGCCATGTTATTTTCCATTTGTGTTACTTTGTTTAAATAATTGTGGTGGCTCATACCAACTAAATTGTATTAACAAAAAATAGTTTGGGACTGCTATTTAATAGCCTTACCTTAAAGGCTGTTTATTCATCAGCATTAGTCATATTCTTACAATTTATGTGTATGTTATGTAAAGGGGGACAGTACTTGTGTGTGTGTCAACAATTTTTGTGAAATAAAAATAATCACCCCCTTTAAAATAATCACATTTGGTTGCTTTGCAGCCTGAAATGAAGACAGACACAGTTTTTGTTTTATCCAGCTGTATTTACTCAGTGCAACTTATAACATCCAAGTGAAAGATATAACACCAAAGTGTAAGAAAATCTTCAGAATGATTAGGGGGACTGTTCCTTTAAATAAGAGAATGCATTTTAAGAGAAAACAACCAAGAGGGACATTGTTGCAAAATTGTAAGAGACATTGTGTGATTTTGGCGATGTGTTATAAGAATTTTATTGACACATTCTTCAGTGTCAGAGTGTCACGGTGTCGCCACGGTCTAAAACATTCACATCCTCAACATCACAGATGTTTTATTCATTTGAAAGTCTCTCTGTCTTTGACCATGAGCTGTATTTATATCTATAAGCATCTTAAACCACCATATTAAATTATTCTGAATTAGTTTCATGTTGTTGGAGAGAAGCATTTGCACTCAAATTGTTTCTCAGAAAGTCACACTGCAGTGTTTGACTGTGGTCCATGAGTGTAGGTTTATTTTTTGTGCCTGTCATTATGTGGACTCAGCAGGGCTTGAAGAGTTTACATTTGCAAAGTCGTCCCAAATCCCTCTGTCCTGGAAAAAAAGTCAGCCGAGCGACAGTGTGGATGACCGATAACCTCTTTCTATCTTCAGCTTCAGATTTATTCTAGATGCACAAGCTAACCCACGATGCAAGAAGCAAAACGTTACTGTCATAGGCCTGTTTTTGTAATAAACAAACTGGTAATCTGACCGGAGTCTAATCACAGATAGATTGCAATATGCTTAAGCTTTAGGTTCATGCGCACATGTAACACAATATTTCAGCTTTATACTGTTTATAAAGTTTGTCAGTTTGATAAAAAAATCCCCTTTTTTCTGGCTGAGTAGCAGTGTTTTCTAAATCTGTTGGAGTTTAAAGTTTCTCACAGTTTCCTCAGCTGTTATGTCACTCCTCGGACTGACGATAGTAACTGGAGTGGGATCAGAAAACACAAAGAAGGAGATGAGAGATGGCATGTGAGAGCATGCTACTGCCATACTCTTCTAAATGCTTAAAGGGTTAGTTCACCCAAAAAAGAAAATCATGTTATTGCTTCCAGAAGTTGTTATTGTATCATGTATTGTGTATATGATTTTTCTTTTTCCATTAAACACTAAGCTGTGACTATGAATATGACTTGCATGTAATACTTTTATGGTACTTTGATGGTGATTTTTCTCTTTTTTTGGACACAGAAAAACACTTAAACTAGCCTTACTTGCTGGTCTTAAGCTAGTCTCCCAGTCTGAGTCCATAAAACTATTTTAAAAACCATCTAAACAGACCTACATAACAAGTTTTAGCAGACTGCAGAAATGCCACCCTTTAACATTTTTCTCTCTCTATATATTTGTTGTTCTCTATTAGAAGGAAGCATGTACATGAGAGTGAGTACATGACAGAATTTTCATTTTTATGCAGACAATCCCTTTAAAACAGCCTGTCTGTTGCTGTTCAACCATGAGGAGTGGTGCTGTGGTGACTCTGTATATGTGTGTGAGTGCAGGTCCAGCAGACTGTATGATATGGGAAGTGAAAGCCAGATTCAGAGCAGCAGACAGAGATTAAGTGAAGAGAGGGAGATCACCGTCAGGAACACCAGTGTTGATTTTAGGCATACGGTTGCATGGTGTTATGTCTGCTGGGTGTGTATATAGGAATGTCTTTATGTGTCATAACAGACTTTAGGTTTTGGCTAAAGACTGGCTACAGCAAGGGAGACTTCCAGAAGCAGTACTCGGATCATCCAGAATTCCGTAATCAATCAATCAATCGATCAGTCTATCAGTCTGTCTGTCTGTCTGTCATATGGTATGAAGTTCACTCCTGATCAAAAGGATAGTAGATTTTTAAGAGTTAACAAGAGTCAGGGAAAAGGAGACAAGTGTATGTTTTTAAAAATATGACAAGCATGTTTTTATAGTCTCGGTTACGTGTAAGAGAGGAATGCTTCTGGAAAGCTGCTGCGTGTGTGTGTGTTTCTCTAATGATGTCATAAACTGTTTGCATCTCTTTGTTAGCTTGTCTACACACCATTTGACTTGAAAGGAGGAAATGCAGTCTTGGCATGTTGAGAGAGCCAGAGACAGAGAGCAAGAGAGAAATGGATGCGCCAAGTCCTAATATCCCTCACATTTCATCTTTATTGTGAGCTGTAAAATAGCTATGAAAACATTGAGAGATGGGGCTGAGAGGAAGCGTCCTATTATTTGTGAATAAAAGGAGCTATGAATGTTGGAGAGTCAGACGGAAAGGTCTACAACTCATCAGCTTCCTCTCAGACCTGTTATCCACAGCCTGTTTTATACCTCCTTAAAGATAGAGCAATCATAAAGCTCACTTCACTTTTAATAGTACACTAATAGCAATGCTTAATTGAGCTTTTAAGTAAACCCCATTAATAGAAACAAAATGTGTAGAATTAGTACTATTTAATTTGCAAATGCTTGTATTCTATTCGTTTTTGTGTTTGTTAAAAAAAACACACCAAAACACACCATGCAGGGTTCCAGACTGTTACTAAAACAGTTGCAAATGTGATACAAATAAATAAATAAATAAAATTGTGCTACAATAATTTGAAATCCAGTCAGAAAATACAGTATGCATCCATACGCTCTTTTGTTACATATAATGTCACTATACTACGCACCAATGTTTCCCGAATTCAGCAGCAAACACAGTGTGAGTCATGAAGTTCGATTCACAATCAAATGACTCCTATGAATCATTCAAAAAGATTCACAAAAACAGAATCAAACTTGCTCAAGAATTGGCATTTGGAATCAGACTCACACAGTGAATCATTCAGAACTGTAATTGAGTTCACAGCTGATTTCTTCCATGAGTAATTTTGTTTACGTGTAAATCAGTGGTATTATTACCAGCATGGTATTGTGGATCCATCATAGTACTTTTTGTAGGGATCATTTTATATTTTCTGAATTTGGTGAATAGTGCATGACTGCGTGTATGTTAGGAGGGCCTGGGCAACATGACAGAAGTAAAATGGGCTGTGAAACCATTCCAAGTTGACTTATATGAGATATTATTTTGTTGCTGCTTTGTATGTTGTTTCCAAGAGAAACTTTAATGTTTAATTTTCCATCCTCAATCTGTCAAGACTTTAGCTTAAGCGAAAGTGCAAGCAACCGTTAAGCATATGTGCTTTTTCTGTTTACACTGTTTACTTAGCTGTGAAATTGAATGGTTTGTTATCCACTTTCAGATGTCAGTTCAGTGAGGCGGGCTTGAATTGTTGTGGTTGAATCGACATGTAATGCCACAAGAGTGGCTGTGTGTGATATAGATACAATAGACTCTGACAACCGATCGGTCCCTCAAAAGTGTTGGACGAGCATCTCAAATTATTACTGTAGCTTGAGTAATTCAGTCCACTTAAAGCTACATAAAATGATAGCTATATTAAAAAGTACTCCATTGTTTATTTTCTTGCTTTGTTGTTTATATTCGATTTAGTAGTATAATACTAGATCTCAGCACGTGTACAGGCTCATACTTGAGTCTCATTCCTGCTGTAGCATATGTTTGCCATGTTGACTGAGCATGGCTCTGAGCATATTAGGCAAATTTCCCTTGCTCATATTTGCTTTGGATACTGGTAAGCTGCAGCGGGCTAATAGTGTGGCTGAGGTCAGCGTTCAGGAAAAAACTATTTTCAGTCTTACCCTACTATAGATTGTACACGCTTTTGTTGTTAAAGAATCCCAGTTTTTTATGAATAGCTCTATGCCAGAATTTTAAAAGTTTATCATAAATTTTATGATTATGGTGCATGGAGAGCGGTTATTAAAGAGAAGCGTTTGAACGCAGGCCAGACAAGAACGGCTGGTTTTCTCTCAGTTCAGATGGCTAGTAACAAATTAGAGCAAGAGAAAAGTGAAAAGGAGCGAGAGAGTGTTGCAATAAACCATAACGGTTCGACACATTGTTCTTGCACATCACATTTAGTGTTGCAATGATATTTGTGGTCATCGTGGAAAGCCTTCTATTTTTGTTTGTGAAAAACTGCACAGAAAAATATCAACCTTAAGTACACATATTTATCTCTTGCTGCAAAGCGTACCAATGCCAACTCATAGTTCTGTATTTCTTAGATCCCTGATGATTTCATCTACTCAGAAGAAATTTCTATTTCGCAGAGGTTGCTCTTACATAGCTCAGGAGACTTAATGATGATCCTCAGTTGTTTCTAAAGTATCAACTTTGCCTAAAACTTGTGCTAAAATACTTTTGGAAATTAAAATTGTAGACAGTAAGAATATATAACTGTAAAATAAAAATTGTGGTAATTTATTTGTGATTTACTTTCTTCTGTGGCACATAAAAGAAGATATTTTTTAGAAAATAATTGTGTTTTTGTTCATACAATGGCAACAAATTTGCCAGTGTTCTTCAAAATAACTTGTAATTGTGTTCTGCAGAAGTTGGATACCATAATTTGGTAATAATTTGTTCTTGGGAGAATTTAATGACAAACATTGAGTCCATATTAATCACAGACTTTGATTGCTGCTATCTCCATCAAATCTCAACAAATCTCATCTGTTCTGAAACTCTAGAAGAGAAACGAGAAATTACTAAGGAACTTTGCTCAGGGGAAATATCTGAGAAGCAAGAGGCTATATTTGCTCTCCTTATCATTGCTGTCTACAAGAAACAATTGCAAATGAAAGAAAGAAGCCAAATGTCCAAGACCACTAATGAAAATGCTTCTTTCGTTCAATTTTAATACAAATATTTACTTTACCAATTATATTGTCAGAATGATAATTTAAGTGAAAATTTAATTTGATCTATTCCTCTTTTGTATTTGTTCTGAAGAGCATCTTGTGCTTCAATGAAAGCAAGGACATCTGTACCATCTATACAAAGACTTCAGATGATCAGTGTCACAAATCTGATTATAGACTCATTTTACTCCATGTTTCATTGTATAATTTTTTTCAGAATTAAAAAACTTTTTCTTTATTTCCAGGTTTTAGATGTTGAGACCCATATTTTCACTGTGGTCTTGGACTTTCACTGGCTGTTTACACAGTATAAACATATAAAATAGTGTATTTACATAATATGACATTTTACACAATATGAAGAGTGATCACAAAGTGAGATCTCTCTGGTGATGGTTGATGTTTCCTAGGGGCAGTTCTAAACTCTTGCCATCTCCTTAAGGAGGTTATAAATCTCCAAAGGCAAGGGTAATTCCCCATCCCATTAACCAGTCCGAACAGATGACGTCCCCGTCATTACAGTAACACATGAAAGGCCCTGAGATTCTTCACTCATTCACTGAAGGTACTTGACCCTGCAGGATTAACCGGACACACACACACACACACACACACACACACACACACACACTAATCATCGTAAAGTACACTCTTGCACACACACACATGAGCACGTACACATCCACACATTTGAGGAGTCTTGGGGGCAAACAGGTTTGCGTTTGGTGATCAAAGCAACCTATTATATCTGGTCTGGAACTGCAGCCCTGCATTTTCTGTGGCTATGCTTTCCTCTCACCCTTGATTAAAGTTTTTTAAACAGATGAATTAAAGGATTAGTTAATGGAAAAAATGAAAATTCTGCCATCATTTACTCATCACATCTCATTCTAAAACTGAATGATTCTTGAACAGAATACAAAAAGATAAATTTTGACTGAATGGGGACCACAGCTTTCAAGTTTCAAAAAGGACTCAGAATCACAATGTAATTATCATAAAATATCATAAACGTAATTCATATGGCTTGTAAACAGACAATATCATACGATATGGTTTTGTGTGATGAACAGATCAGAATTTCAGTTGTTATTTACTCATCATCTTCCCCTCCAGTGAGCTGTTAATGGTTGCCAACTCATCTTTGAGTTACTGAGTTGAATTCAAGGACCAGATCAGTCCAGTTCATGAACGAATCATTGAGATTTGTGAGCTGATTCGTTGAAAAGATCCACTTCACAAGAACAATTTGTTCACAATTTAGAGTACGTGCCAAGAAGAGCTGTCAGCGCATAACAATTTAAATTTCATCTGTTACATGGCTTCAGAAGATTTGGAATGTAGTATATGAGTTGTTTGGACCATTTTTATGGTACTTTTTTGTAATTTAGGAGCTTGGCGGGCCCCAGTTCTCATCCACTTTCATTAAAAAGAGTGTCCAAAGCTATTCTTCAAAACTTCACTTTTTAAGTTCCACAGAAGATAGCAAGTTATGCAGGTTTGGAACAACATGAGGGTGAGTAAATGCTGACAAAATGTTCATTTTGTGTGTGAACTGTTCCATTAAGTACTTGCCGTATGACCCCAGAGGCAGCCTGGATCAAATAAAGCCATATAGAAACCTGGCACAATGTATGAGTATGTTTATATATGTCTGCCAACAAGATAGATTCCTCTTATAATCTAATCTTCTCCACTGAACCTCAATTGCCCTCAAGACTTCAACTCCAAACAGGTGTCTTTCCTGAAGAGGAGAATACATTATTCAAAAAAGCTATGCAAAATAGCCATTATACTTGACTTGAGTCATAATGAAAATCCCATCAGGCCGTAGGGGTTTGTTGATCTTGATGGTCGAAATACACACTCGGCTCCAAAGCCAGACTGGTTTGTTAGCAGGCCAGATCTCATTCACCTCAACAGAAAAGAAAAAAAGGAGGGAAAATGGAAGATGTTTAGCTGACTCCAAGCTGAGGTTAAGTTTCCCCGGACACAAAAAAGAAAGCACATGAAAAGACGCTTCACTCAATACACTTTCCTGTTGTAAAGAGAGAAGAAGAGAAGCTGGAAAGTGTTTTTGATAGGGGAAGAAAAGACCGTGGCACACCCTTTTGATTCCACCTCACAATGGCTGAAATCAGATAGCTGTCGCCTCAGGGTCGAGCTCGAGATGTTGCATTGTGACTCCTAAAAGACAAGAAGAATAGCTTTTCTCGCAATTATCGTTGTTTCTGATGGCGTGGGCACCCTTAGTGCACGTGAATGGGGATTCGGTCAGACTTTTTTATGATGAATGTTCAGTTCATGAAGAAATCAACCAATCACTGCCTCGTCTGGCTGTGCGGTTGTAATCAATACCCTGTTTGAAGGCTTTTTGGAGTTTGGGCATCAAGGTTTAAAGTACACACCAGAAAGCTTAAAGGGGTTTTGAAGCAGACAAAGCCGGAGAACTCCGCAGGTCACTGTCTGGAAAGGAACAAAGCCCTTCGTCAGGCCCTCTCGTAGACGCCGACCTGGAGGTGGACATGCTTGGATGGACAGGGCAGGGGGAGAGAAAGAGGCTCAATAAAGCACATAGGTTGCCGCTGTAGGGGGTGTTTCTGTCTGGCTGACAACCCTTTAAAAGGCTTTTCTCTTTAGTGACAGCTATGCTTGAACTAAATTATCTGCAGTAACTAACCAAAAGCAGCGACTCTACTAACTTGACATTTTTTCAGTAGCGTGACAATCTTTCAGTTGTTTTCATAGTAGTGTAGCTACTTTTTCACAAGAAGCAAGAAGCTGCACTACCGTTCAAAAGTTGGTACAATTTAAAAAAAAATAAGAAAAATTTAAGGAAATTAATACTTTTACTCAGCAAGGATTCATTAAATTGATCAAAAGTGACAATAAGGACTTTTCAAATGTTACAAAAAAATATATATCTTTCAAATAAATGCTGTTCTTTTAAGTGTTCAATTCATCAAAGAACAATAACAACAATGTATCACGGTTTCCACAAACCTATTAAGCAGCACAACTATTTTTAACATTGATCATAAGAAGAAATGTTTCTTGAGCACCAAATCAGCCTATTAAAATGATTTCTGAAGGATAATGTGACATTGAAGGATGATGCTGAGGAATCAATTACATTTTAAAATATATTTCAATAGAAACGTTTTATTTTAAATTGTAACAAAATTTCACAATATTACTCTTTTTACTGTATATTTAATCAAATGCAGCCTTGGTGAGGATAAGAGATTTCTTTCAAAAATATTAACATATCTTACAGACTCCTAACTTTTGAACAGTAGTATAGACCTTATGCGCCAGAGAAACAAGCGAGTTCATTTAAATAATCTGGTTAATAAAAAAAGTCACTGATTCATTTGAATCATTTTTTGAACAAATCACTTGAATGAATGATTCACTGATTCACCCATAAAGACAAGTCATTTGTCGCCACCTACTGGCGTAAAGATGTAACCTACAGAAAAAACAAAATCACTGAAAATTGCCACAAGTTTGTTAGTAGCTTCTATTGTAGCAAACTACTTTTTCAAAAGGGGAAATTACTGTTTTGACCTACTTTAGTTCAAAAGGTTTGTGGCTTCAAAGTCACTTCCCTAACAGTGATTTTAACAGTCTGTCTTTCTCGCACAGGAACCCAGATGGAGATGTTCGGCCATGGTGTTACATTGCAGATCTCGAGGATGGAATCTACTGGAAATACTGTGATATTCCGACTTGTCAAAGTGAGTGTTTAAAGTGAAAATAACATAGAAATGACAATAAACAATGAGCACAAGGTAAATTAGGAACTAGGCCAAAAAACTTTTGAGTTCCCATCATCTGGATTATAAAACTGATATGCAAATTCTCCTTTTTGGAAAGGACTCTAATTGCTCCATCAGAAATCACACTGTCCCAGCATGCACAGATATGTTTGTGGTGCTTGTCATCACTTGATGTTTTTGCGTTCTCCACCCAGAGAGCGTGTACAAGAGTTTGTGTGTGTACTGAAAGTATGTGTTTACCTCAAAGCATTAGATTGATAATTAATTAAATAATCATTTAACCTGTATTCAACATTGTTTCATATAATCAGTGCAGACAGTTTATTTATCTTTCTTTCTTTCTTTGTATTAGGAAGTATGTCTTTCTGTGAGTGTCTCACGGTCATGTATGTGTGTGCATGTGTATACGAGTACTAACTCATTTTCCTGTCAGTCAGATTTGTATAATCCCACTAAGCGTGTTTTCTACTGTACTGGCAGAGAAACAGAATGTGTGTGTGTGTGTAATCTGATAGCCCCTGCTCCTCAGTTTCATCTCACTAATCACACCCCATAAACAAGAGCTGACACATAGTATCACAGGATGGGTAGAGTGTGAATACAAAACTGAACAGCTGTGGCATACACCAGGAATCAATCTCAGTAGTTAGAGCTTAGTCTGAAGTTCACTTCCAGTACATTTGTAAATTTTACAGCTTCTCAATTTATCATTCATGATAAGTAAATGTATAAATTAGGATGGTCAATTTAAAATGTTAATTTAGCTCAGTTAATAAAAAATAAATAATGTGATAAAAAAAATAAAAAAAAATTTTAAGTAAAAAAAAAAAAGCATTTAATGACCACTGAAGCAATTCATGCTTGATATACTTAAATTGTTTCGGGAATCTGTGTTTCCAAAGTCATTTAATGCAGTGAGGGATGGAAAATACAGTCAGTTCAAAATATCATATTGTTTTATTGTCCTTAGTTCATGATGTCTAATTTTCACAACCCATTGTTTTTTTTTGTTTGTTTGTTTTTTGAAAGACTTACACTATACCATTCAAAGAAAGAATAATACAGTTCAAAATATCATATTGTTTTATTGTCCTTAGTTCATGATGTCTAATTTTCACAACCCATTGTTTTTTTTGTTTTTTTTTGTTTTTTGAAAGACTTACACTATACCATTCAAAGAAAGAATACTATTTTTTTTTATTAATTATTTTATTCAACAAGGATGCATTAAATTAATCAAAAGTGACAGTAAAGACTTACATAACATAGATGCAATAAATGCAGTTTTTTGTACTTTCTATTGATCAAAGAAAAAAAGATCAAAGATCCTGAAAAAGTTGTATCACAGTTTTAACAAAAATATTAGCACAACTGTTTTTAACATTGATAATAATAAGAAACGTTTCTTGAGCATCAAATCTTTTTGAAGAATCATATGACATTGAAGACTGAAGTAATGGCAGCTGATCATTCAGATTTGCCATCACAGGAATAAATTACACATAAAAAATATATCAAAATAGATGTTATTTTAAATTGTAATATTTTTTTTTACAATATTACTGTACTTTTGATGTTTAAAAATGCAGCCTTAGTAAGCATAAGAGACTTCTTTCAAAAACATTTAAAAATCTTACCAACCCCAAACTTTTGAATGGTAGTGTATTTTCAATCTTTCATTGCTATACTAAAAAGACTGCACTTCCATCCTTTCCATCCTAGGTGTTTTTGAAAATCTTTAACTTTATGTTTTAAATGTAACTAAAAATCACTGAGACCACCTTGAAACTGCACAGCATTTTCACACAACTCACTTTTTCATCAGAAAAATCTAGTTAGGATTGTTAGTTTGGCCATCCATCAGTTTGATGTTGTTGTTGTTTTTTTCAGTCACATGTATTCCATTCTGGTTTTCCATACTAGTTTGAGGCCTGCTTCCCAGAGTTTTAGAGCCCATCTCAGGGTTGTGATGCTTGACGTTAACTTAATTTTTCATCTCCAGTTGAACAAATAAGAGCCGTACTCACTGTCCAGCACAATTACACTCACTGACCCATTTCCCAATAGTGCCATACACACATTAATCTGTCTGGATGCCCCTTATCTCTGTGCCTGAGTGGAGCTAACAAAGCCCACCCAACTAATGCCCCTCTAGGCTGAGACTGTCTTCAATGGCAGGCAAATTTAGGACAACGTTTGTCACAGCCAGTTGTCTTCTGTGTTAGGCTCACTGATTTGAGTATGGTTTACCGTAAATGTGTTTGTGTGTACCGGCTTGTAACCCATCTGATTTTTTTTTCATGTCCCAGATTCCCATCAGCTTTCAGGGAATTGCCCATATCAAGTACAGCCCTCCACATGCTCCCGTTTCGGCTTGGGTATCATTAGATGGGTCTTGGGTCTTGGGTGGTGCCCTGAAGCCACGATGCCCACAATGCTGGCAATGAAAGCAAGGCGATTTGTTGGACTTTTTAGCTCCAGGCAGTCGTTATGTTGTAAAATCAGAAAGCAGTCGGCACAATTGTAGTATCACAATCGACACGCGTACATGCACCTGAGGCCGTTTCCCTATTTGTTACACGGGATGAAAGAACAGAATTTACCCCAATCTCCATTAGGCACGCTGTCAAGTGCAAAATGACACTTATCTTTGCAGTATGTATGATTTTTTCCCTTGTTTGTTTTTTTTTTTTCTCTGAATAACAGTAACCTGTCTTAGATGTCTTATCATGTTAACCGTCTCTGTAGACTTATTGTCTCTTTTACCAACACACATACACATATTTATGCACTATTTCATATTATCTAGAAAAGGGATGTAGAAAAACTACAGGTATGTCTTCTTGTCTGTAATGGAGGGGCTTGATGTTTATTTATATGCTGATACACTTAAACTATTTACTTTGAAACTATTTTCACTCAGAAATTGCTAGTAAGTTCCTCAAAGAATTACAAAGAAATGGCAATTAACTGATTCACTGATTAAAATCACTCAATGTGCATATTAACATGATGGGACATGTTTACTTTCACTCTGATCTTTTATAGTAAGCAAATATTCAGCATGTAGGTTTGGTGCCAAATAACTGGGATGGTTAAGAGTCAAGTGAGAGTCATAAGAGAACCAGCTGCATTCCTTTATTTTCTTAAAGTGAACAACAACAGCACCTGTTAAAAGTGCTTTTTTTGCCTTTAATCAATTATCATGCTCTGTTATCAGTCACAGGTATGTGTGATGTTTTGCTCAAGGTTATGTTTGGATATGCTCTTTAACCTTCCACAATAACATATGAGAAGACTGGTTTCAATGCCACACTGACACTGTCAAATGGGAATGTAATCTACCGATTCAGGTTTTGACTTCTGATTTTGAATTCCAGTTCAATGAGTGGTTCCATTAATGATTCTTTTAGTACTTGTAAAAAATTAATATTTTGAAAATAATAATAATAATAATAATAATTTATACAGTAGTATTAATACAATAGTGTTTTCTTTTTGTTTTTTATTATTTATTAATTTGATATTTTTTATACAATATGCTACTGTGAAAACTCTAGTGTATCTTTAACTAAATGTTATCATATGGACAACCAGTCAGTAACTACACTGATTTAAATCTAACAAACCTTACAATAAGTACAACCTCTTTATGTGTTTGATTCACTAAAGATAACCGACTCATAAGAATCATTCATTTGGGAATCAGAATACACTGGGCACACTGTATGCTAATGATGCACTAAAAACACTCATAAGCTTCTTTTGTTCAGGAACTGGATTGCACTGGATGTGCTCTATGTTTTTGACTCATAAGAGTCACTCATTCAGTGGTTGGGCTGTATGTTTTTGATTCCCTAAAAAATACTGACTCTTAAGAGTCAATTGTTCAGGATTCAGAATACACTGGTTGCGCTGTTTTTGATTCATCTGCTTCAGTGGATGATTGCATGTGCGACTCGAATGCAGATCTAATTTTTCCTCTGCGTTCTTCAAATGTACGCACAGATATGGTTATATGAATTCCCTCCTCTATCATGACATCATTTATCTCATGACTGACTAAGCAGACTGATGAAATACGTATAATTGTTCTTAATATCTGATCCTTCATCTTCATTAACAACAACAAAGCACAAATGTCTGTTTTTTTCCCTACTCAGCAAATGTTGATGAACCCTCTTGTGTTTTGGGAGATCAAAGACAGGTGATATTTTTGTGTTCCCTTCTGTCTCTTTAAATTCTTTGGGCCGCTGTACCTCATGACCCAGGGCCGGTCCAGCGAGGGATGAGAGATGAGATCTGTAGAGCTCTTTTCACTCATCTGCCCTCTGAAAACATTCCCTCAATCTTTAATTAAGCATGCAGTCACTCCCTGAAGGCCGTGGCGGTGAAAAGCATTGATCTTAGCTTCAATTGTGTTGTAACACGGCCTCAGGCACGACTAGTGCAATGTGCCCATCACCTTGCAGATGCACAACAAGGGAAAGTATGCCGTGAAGTTGCGCAGCAGGGCTCATGTGTCCCCTGTTAAAGGGCCTTTGGTATTGTTTGTGTTCCTTGCATGTCGTACTCCAACTGATGATTTATACTCAAGATGTTTGTAATGACCCCATTGACTTGTTCCTTTGATTCTCACTCTTTCTCTCTCCCAGTATAAATCTCAGTTGCTACATGTATGATAGATCCAGGGGTCATGGGTAAAGTGCGGCATAACACAAACAAAAGCTCAGTCAGAAACGCCTGCCTCATAAACAAAGCTGCACTGTCAAATCCCCCCCGAGCAGAAAATGAAAGCATATTAATAGTCTGTTTTTTATGAAATGATCCACAATATCAACAAATTAATTTCACTCCGAAGCAGATCCAGCTGTCGTAATTGTAAAAAAGAAGAAGAAAAAAGTTAAACCAAACCACATGTACTCAGGGCTGGTTAAGTGTGTCTGTAACAGGAGGGAGCCTGCCAAAACAGGAAAACAACTTTAGTATCAGAATTAATGACAGACAAGCAGATCCAAAAGCAAAAAAGAGGATGCGAGGATTCTTTTGAATGATTTACCAACAAATCACCAATCCCCAGATGCTTAATATAGTCATTTTATAGGTGTTTTACACCAAACTGTGAAGTGCAGCACTAAAACTAGATAATTGCTGGTGTTTAAAACCCTCCTCTACCCAAAAGCGGTGAATCTGAAATAATAATTTGAAGCAACATGAAGTGTAGGTGTTTGTAGCAATGCGTCAAGTAGAAGAAAGTTTAACTTTATGCAAATGAGAAGCAATGGGATGCGGCAACTACCAATAAGATCGAAGACTTCCTGTGATGTTTTTGCTTTTAAAGATTTTTTTTGAGTACATTTTGATTAAATGTAAATTAATTTTTAATTTAATTTAATTTTTTTTACTTTTGAGTAAATAGATGTTTATTAAATGCAAAATGTAAATTAACTTTTAATGTAAATTCATTTTTAATTGAATTTAATTTTATGTGTACCTTATTTGCTATCATTAAATTTTATTATTTAATGATATAGCATTATTTAAATTGTATTAGTGCATTAGTATATTTTTTTAATAAAAGAAAATGAATGACTGATATTAGTTTATCTGTCATTAGGCATCCTGCTCCCTAAATATCTGTATCAACATTGACTATTAAAAAAACAGTTGGTGGAAATGGGGTAGAAGTTTGTGAGCAGTTTCACTGTTCTATATGACCACTGTTCTATATATCTACCCACGTACATGGGCATAATAAGAAATCGTGGGCATTTCAAGAGATTTTGATTTATTCATTGATACTGTCAGCCCACCAGTACTGTTAAAGCAAACGCCTACTACAACCAACAATACGGCAACTAAGTGACCTCCAGCAATAAAATGGCTGTCAGTGTGAACACCCCTTGAGAGCACGAGGTGTTGACATGACTGTAGATGTGTTAATGAACTTGTGTTGTGACAGCCAGAGGAATACATCTGTGGAATAAACCTGTTGTTGTTGTGGGAGATGTGTGTGTGTGTGTGTGGGTTTGTGTATGTGGACTACACAAAAATTTATATCGTTTTCTAATCTAAAAAAAAACAAAAAAAAAACAAAGAAAATTTAGTCATTATTTACTCAGGCTTCGTTTACACGACAACGATTTAGTCGATTGCGTTTTTAAAAATGTTCAAGTATACATGACAACGTTTTCAAAACGATTCACGTTTACACATATCTGCGAAAACGGCCAAAAACGCTGTATTACATATGCCAGGCCAGTAGTTGGCGCTGTCACCTTGTTAGTAAACAGTACCTGTTGCCGTGTGTATATGATGCGTCTCCGCTGTTGGTTGTAATATTAATGAAGTAAATCCACACTTTGCTGAAGAAGCGTTAGCAAACTCTTAAACAGCAACAACAGTACCATGTACTCCGCCATAGTTGTGTATGTTTGTTCGCGCTTGCCTTTAAAATCGACACGTACTGCGCATATGTCTACATACCTAACACGTAGCTACTATGCACACGTATGACGTCAGTGTTTTCAAAGATTCCCGTTTTGGGTGTTTACATGGAAACGACAATGGTGGCGTTTTCAAAAACTTGCACTTTGAAACCCGTTTTCAAAAATATGCGTTTTCAGTCCTCAAAACGCCGTTGTCGTGTAAACGAACTGTCAAAACGCATAAAAAGTTTCCCGTTTTTGGCTGAAAACGTTGTCGTGTAAATGGCCCCTTACTCTCCAAAACCGATTTACTGTCTTTCTTTTCTGCAATACACAACTGATCACTCTTGTACTGATTGCTCTTTTCCATGTACTTTAGTGAATTTGGAACAGGAGCTTAAAGCACCTTGAAAGTCTCATAGAAACAGTCTGCACAACTTCTAGATACATACATGCTTTGTGTAATGAACATAATTAAATTTTAACTTTATTTGCTGAAAATTTTGACATCTTGCCATGCCCAAATTCTCCTTGGTGCATTTACGCATCCAGAAGCAGTTGCGATGTCTGATTAATGAATAAATCATTCTTCTGAAACATGGTGAACAAATGATGGCAGAATTGAAATGTTTGGCTGAAACATTCAGAAAGACAGACTGTCTTATTAGCAATAACAAGACGTCTCTTTATTATTTCAGCCCCTCTCCCTAAAGTGTATCTCAGCTCTTGACTAAAAGTGTTCCTGGCAGTGTCAGCAGGGTGTGGCACAGAAAAGAACTTATGAATGTTTTTTGGAAAAAAAAGAAACACCCACAATCCTCTGCAAAAAGAAAGAGGAAAAATGCACCCCAGATGTCATCTGAATTTATGTCTGTAATTACCTTATTTTAATAACACAGAGAGAGAGTGAAAGAGGGAAAGAGAGAGGCCCTCTCAGACATGCTTATCCGCTGCTTCTGCCAAGTGCATTGGCCAAGAAGTGCAGCGTTTGATGTTGTTGTGTTTGTTATCTGGGTGTTTCTTTCCTTCTTCCTTTTGTCAGTCTCTCTCTCCCTCTCCTTTTGAAAGCTATTATGTCTGCCTCTCCGCTTCAGCAGACTTGTGACACGTCTATCACTCTTGCGTCACCCCCATAAAGCCCTGCAATAATGAAAATCTAAATTGTGAAAAGCACGGATGACTCACCGCAGCTAAGATATGATGTGCAATATAAGGCCAGAGACCATAGTTTCTGCTCTGAACAATATCGCCAGTTCTAGAGCGCTTAAGAGAATATCAGTGGAATTTACTGTCTCTGTAGAGTTTTTGAAGATGAGAGTGGAACTGCCACTCTTCAGAAGAGGCTTATTGGAGAAAGCAGACAGCTGGGATAATTCATGAGTTCTGGTGGTCTTGTGATTAAGGATCTGGGCTTGAAATGGAAAGTTATTGATAAGTGCATGCTATATGTGGTTACGAAAGAGCACAGGCTGGTCACTTCAACATGTTTATGATTTATTGTTTTTAGTTAATTTATATAAATTCACATCAAATCTACCGTAAATGGAATCTTGAGAGAGATTTGATTAAAATAAATACTGTATTTCCTTCACATGTAAAAACTCTCATTTTGGTTGCATGAATTGATTTGATACTTCAGTGACCCACATAACTCACTTTTCCCCGTAGCTGGAGTAAATATTATATTTGAGGTTATGAATATCAACATTTCACCTAGTATTAATTATTCTGCTGATTAATTCAAATATTTTTTCTTCTTTTTTACCTTTCATTGTTTCCTTGTTTTCTTTTTCTCTTTCTTTTGTATTTTCAGTATACTATTACAGTATTTATTAATATTTTGTATTAGCTTTAATTTTTATATTTTCAGTAGACATTAGCAGAGAATGAAGAGAGGAGTGATCGATATACATTAAGGTCAGTAGGATTTTGTGATTTGTGCCATACTCTTTCTGCAGCTCTGAGCTTAGAAAGATGCTCACGGAGAACATCAGATAGCCAAGGGGCTGAAGAGGTGGTACGAGCTGGCCTGGAAGACAAGGGGCAGACACTGTCTAAACAAGACGTAAGAGTGGAGCAGAAAGTATCAGTAGCACTGTTAACATCAAGAGATGATAACTGTTCAGGGGAAGGAAGCAAAGATGAAACCATAGCAGATAGCTGGGAGGCTATCTTATTATTGTGGAGATAGCCGGGAGGCTATCTTATTATTACTATCTTATTATTATTATCTTATTATTAAATTATTGTGCTAACTTTACAGCTCTGCTTGTAATATGAAAAGGTCCCTTCCGTTTTTCAAAAGATTGGAACTTAGCCATTGAATGAAATTGTAATCTGATGTGTTTTTCAAACTATAACCTGTACATCAAGGTAAAGTGAGTTGTTTTTTCTTTGTTAGTTGTCATTTAGCAGATAGTTTTCCTCTAAATTGATTCAAGGTAAACTAACTCAGGTGCCTTGCTCAAGAGCACAATTGTGATTGCCATCAGTGTTCCTGGGCCGCCCTGTACAGCAATCAAACCCGCAACCTTACGAAAACACAGAATAGATATTTCATAATGGGCCTGCATAGCATCAAATATCACACTGTGTTTTACACTGTGTATCACACTGTGAAGCATTTAATAATTTTCTGCATTTCAGCAGAGTAGACTGGAACCAGCCACATTCCCAACTGTCTTTAATTTAAGACTCCAGTTCTTTCCGTGTTGAGATGCAGATGCAGGCCTGGCTGTAAAAAAAAAAATACATGTGTATGTGTGTGTGTATGAGTATGTGCTGCATCTTTCCATTGTGAAAGTGTGTGTTTTCCTGAAAGCAGTATCTGGATGCGAGCCAGTCTAAACGAGGCACATTAGCACACGTAATGCTATCGCATTTGCCAGCCAAGCGCCTTATAAAATCTTCAAATTCCACTCTACACTTTGAAGTCGATTGCATTACTTTTAAAGCATGGATATTTGCAGTTGTTACCCTTGTTCAGCACGTCTTTAGTGCATGAGGTATGTTATGCAGTTCTCTTTTGAAGTTTTCTGAGGTAAGTTAACTAAAAACAGCAGCTGTGTTGGTGAAAGAGATTTTTTCTGGGCAGGGGGGGAAGCAAACCCTGTGCGTGATGAGAGGTTAAGGACAGATAAATTGATGGTAAAGTACAATCACTCTGTCAGAAGCAGAAGACCTGCAGTCTTTAATCTTGCATGAGCCCTGGAGAGCAGAATGTCCTGCTTTCAAGTTCAGAGCTATTGCCACTGAGTGGAGAAGGAACGGCAAAGAGAAATTGTCTCTTTCCCCCCTCTACAGGCATGCTAGAGTGAAAAATGAGATTCTGTTCTCTGTAAAAGCATATCGGTGTAATTAAGGCTTTTGTCCTCTATCTAACGATCATAATTACATGCAGTCTTCCATTTAATTTCCACCCAGAAATTCCTCACTGGCAGCCATGGATCATCGTCAGATCCAGTCCACTAGAACAGGCCTGTGTTTGACTCAACACGGCTCATGTGGACATTGTTCCAGATTTACGAGGGGGAGGAACACGCTGCACTGCAGTTTGCGGTGGTTTTTTACACTCTGATTAATGAGAGGAACAGACTGTGGATTATATTGTACATGTCTGTGTTTAGACAAGTAGGAAAGTTGTAGGGTTTGCACAGTCTTTGTCTGTTGAACTCTTAGCCAACACTTGTGTTACGGTCATTTTGAATAATACATTTACGTATAAAGGAAAACTAAACTTACTCTTTTGAAAAAAAGAGCCTAATTTTCTCCTTAGTGAAAGTGCAAATATTATGCAGAACAATCAGCCAATCAGAGCAGATGTTTAAATGAATTATTTCGGACCAATGAGATTTCGCTGTGGGTGGAGCTACTGAGCATGACGCAAAAGTCCCTCACAATGGCATTAATAATAAGTACATTAATACACTACTGATTCAACATTGATTCAACATTGATAAGTGTTAGAAATATTTCTTGAGCATCAAAACAGCATATTAGAACGATTTCTGGAGGATCATGAGACATTGAAGACTGGCGTAATGATGCTGAAAATTCAGCTTTGCCATATAAATTTAAGAAATTACATTTTAAAATATATTAAAACAGAAAACAGTTGTTTTAAATTTCACAGTATTACTCTTTATGCTGTATTTTTGATAAATGCAGCCTCTGTGAGCATAAGCAACATCTTTTGGGCAACATCCAAAAATCTTCTTTCAGCAACATTTAAAACCCCAAAAGTTTGAATGGTAGTGCATATTCAAATAGTTCTTAAAGGTACAGTAACAACAACAGCCTTTTTAATTTTAAAGGTCACAAAAATGGTGTAAAATGGTAATGTTTTTGGATTAAGGAATTGTAACTAACATAGATTGCAGAAGAAAAATGAAATGTTATAAAATTGATCATATGCCATCCTTAAATGGTGTATTTAAAAGTTAACATTGCCTTTAATATTTACTTTGTGTAATCTTATTATTAACAGAACTACTCGAGATCTGTTTATATGGAGATGTACTGCACCAGCATGATCTGTCAGTAGTTAATCTGTGTTTGTGTTTTGACTGACTGCATGCACTTCATTATTGTACTTTTCCTGCTAGAATTTCACTGTTCATCAAACAGCATAAAATATTTCAGTAAAACACTTTACACAGACTCAGAGAGACAGAATGTGTGTGTGTATGTGTGGCCTGAGTTGGCCCCAATGTGTATCCCTTTGAAAACAAAACTTTTCTATGTATCCAGTGAGCAGCACACGGCCTGTGCAAGTGCTGACTTGCGCTGAGATGAGTTCTTGAGTGTCTGAGAGAGTTCTTATAGTCCTTATCGCCAGTCTGCAATCAAACATTTCACTATGTAACCTACACCGTCATCCAAATGTTCTTCAGAACTGTTCTGATAGAACAGATACACTTACGTTCACACAAATAAATCCCAATCATCCATTCATTTTTTGCATAAAAGGCATGTATGTGTGTGTGCTGAATGCCTCTGTGTTACTATCTGGTTTCTAGGGTCTTGTAAATGGTTTTAGCACATTGCTATGCAGTTGTTAGGTTTTTCTCTGTGGTTTCTAGGTGTTTGCTCTCCCACGTCTCTCCATGCTGAAAAAAAAAAACCCTGTTAAAACTGGCGTAAACTGACTTGCTGGTGTAAGATGGTCTTCAGCTGGTTGGCAAAGATGGTTTGTAGGTGTGTCATCAATGGCACTGACATGGACTTTCAGACATTTTCTAGATTCCAGCACCCTCTCTCTGTCTCCTTTTCTATCTGACCTCTGTGTTCTCTCACTCTGAGACCTCATTCAGTTCATAATTAACAAAACCCCCAGAATCCATCTGTGCATTCCCTTAGGATGAGGTTTAGTCACATACAGGGCTCTCCATTCTCACACTGTTCAGGCTATGCGTGCTGTTTTAATCATAGTTCATAAAACACCTCAGTCTTTAAGACACGTTTCCAGACGATTTACCGGCAGAGGGAAGTTAATGATTTGCAAGTGTGAGTTACTGCATTTAATGTTGCTAAATTTCTACAATATGCCCATGTAATTTTTCCAGTGATTCATATATATATATATATATATATCCCATTGTCTTTGATTAATCTCCCTCTCTTTCTCCTTCAGTGCCTGGTAACCTGGGCTGTTTTAAGGACAGCGGTGATCCAACACCTTTATCTGGAGGCTACCAGACCTCCAACAAACTCACTATTCAGAACTGCATCAACTTCTGCCGCAACCAAAGATACAAGGTACTAATTACACGATGGGAAATGCAATCAACAGCAAGTTATAGAATAATTTATTATTCTATGCATTAGTTGCATATTATTTGATGGATAAGTTATTACACCACATTACTTTAGTTTGGTGTCTTAACGTCTCGAACCTGACTACATCCACATCAGGTTCATTATTATTAATCAATGTTTTGCCACATGAATATAGAATTCAATTCATGCTCGGTTACATATGTACATTTATTTGGTACTTCACAAAAGTTTTAAATGTGACTTATCCAATCAGATTTTATAGCTAAAATGATCTGTTTTATAAAACACAAGTTAACTCATTATGTGGGAATCTCACAAACAGTCATATTTTATCCCCAAATCAAAAGATAAAAAATGGTAAATTATATTTTACGTAAGATCTAAATTTATTCAAACTAAACTAAACTATATATTTTTTACTTTATATATATAGGCTATATATATACATATACTAAAATAAACACTAAAATGAAAATAAAAATAAATAAAAACTATATAAACATAAAAAAACTACAAAAAATTATGAAAACTTTAAACATTACATTTTAACATTAAAATAAAAAACAGGAAATATAAAAACTGATTAAAAATAATAAATATTAAATATGAAAAAAGATGTGCATTAATATACACACTTAAAAATAACCTTTTCCCTGTAATATTGATTTTTGTCCTGCCTTATTCAATCAATTTTTTTTTCACAGTTAATGAAATGACTCAACAAAAAATAAATAAATAAATAAGAATCAATATTTGTTCTAGATGTAATCATGTGCATTTGCTTGCGTGGGAAGAAATCAATAATGTATATTGTATTTGGCTTGCTTTTCTGATTGTCTGCACCCTTGGATTGCTCTGGTTTTCATTTGAGGATTCTTTTCTTTCAGCTCGCCGGGATGGAATCAGGCTATGCTTGTTTCTGCGGCAACGACCTTGATTATCATCGTCACGGTGATGCTCCAAGCACAGAGTGTAACCATGTGTGTTTTGGAGATCACACTCAGCCATGTGGAGGCGACGGACGTGTCATAGTCTTCGACAGTAAGTTTTCATAGTCTCATTACCTTACCACTGATTCCCAGAGTTAAGGATGGAATTAAGGACTAAACCTTCCAGGCTTCCTTTCATTATTTAGTAAAAGCTGAAGCTGTCACTTTTCTCCTATAGCAAAAGTAGGCGCTTGTGGAGGAAACTACACGTCACCCTCTGCAGTAATCTACTCTCCTGATTTCCCGGACAAATACAGACCTGGCAGGGTCTGCTATTGGACCATTCAGGTACAATTAATGCTTTAATATCCTAATGGAGAGAGAGACTGCTAGAGCCAAAACACATAATATGTATCTGGCATACTGATAGCTGTCTGGTCTTTGTCATGTCGCTCTTCCAGGTTCCAGGTGCTTCCGTCATTCTGTTCAACTTTACTTTCTTCAATATCGTGGATCAGACTGATATGGTGGAACTGTTGGATGGCTACTCCAATCAGGTGGTGGCACGATTCGATGGCCGCAATCCACCGCGGGACATCGTGAACATCACTGCAGACTTTGTCATTTTGTATTTTTACTCAGACAGGACAAATGAGGCACAGGGGTTTTCTATTCTTTATCATGGTGAGGATTTCTTTTGATTTAACATTTGACTGACCACTTATATATGGTCATATCACTGCAGATGATACACAAAAACAGTGTGTGAAACTGCTCATATCTGCTAAATGATTACACTACTGTTCAAACGTTTGTGGTCAGTTGGATTCATTTTGTAATTAATGCTTTTTTCAGAAAGGATGCATTAAATTTTTTTTTTTTTTTTAAATCTTGAGCAGCAAATCAGCATATTAAAATGATTTCTGAAGGATCATGTGACACTGAAGACTGGTGTAATGATGCTGGAAATTCAGCTTTGCCATTTTTTTTATATATTAAAATAAAAACCTTTTCCATCTAATTTTCTATTTAAAACTATTTACAGTTATATATAAATACTTCCTTACAATATTACAATTTTAGCTCTCTGTTTGTTCAAATGAATGCATATAAAATAATAGTTTCTTATGTTTCTTACTTTTAAAAAACGTACAGACCCCAAACTTTTGAGCAGTAGTGTATTTTGTCGACTTTTACAACTACATTAGCATATAGATGGCCTAAAAACAGACTAAAAACAACAAAACTCTAAAACTGTTAGTGAGGACACCAAACACAGTCAGTTGTTTTTTTATGACTTTAAAATAAAAACAGTCAAAATACTTGAAAGATAGTCTTAAAAATAAATAAATAGAAGTCAAATACGTGTTAGTAGTGCTCTAGGGGTGCTTTTTGTCATATCTTGACCATTTTCAGACGCGCTGACACTTTCTGTTGTTTTATTTTGAGAGGCAGAGTTCAATAACCACAATCTGAGGAAGAATAAAAGGGAGTGGGAAGTATGAAATGGAAAAAGGTTTTTCTGAAAGAAAAGGTCAGCAAAGCAAATTGGCTTTCACTATTCACAGAACCTTTTTCCCCTGCAGGCAGAGTTTGATTCAAACACTACATACTGCGTTTATATCTGCGTCTGCAATGCTGAATGAAAGACGTGATGTTATTTTGAAAGAGCTGAGAAATCTCTCTCCGTAATGTCCGGGGGGACGTCAAAAGAGACGTTACGAATTTTAACCAGATGATGCATATCTTATCAATGAATTTTTGCGGTTTTGCTTGTGTTTCATTAGCTGATTGCCACATATTATTTCCCCACAGCTTTCAGAAATCAAGCAGTCTCACCTGTGGAGGAGGATGATGATGGTGATGAAGAGGACACCAGTACAGTGCGGCCCCATACGGGAAGCACTACAGCAAAATCAAATACCAGTCAGAACGGAAAATCCTCCCTCCGGTACTACGTAATCACATCAAGTCCTGCAAACATGCCAGGTCAGTGGCCTGGACCGGGCCGGACCGCGCGCCACAGCACCAGTATGTGTCCAGTTCTCTTCATTACGCTCATTATTCATTCTGCTCCTCTTACTCCTTTCCACACTTACTTGTCGTACTAGATATCATCACCAACTAGATGTAGACTTGTAGTGCAATTTTTTGCCAAGTATATTAGAAATGTATTTAGGATCTAAAAAGTCATATCTAGTTTTAAAAAAATGACAAGGAAGGAAAAAATTATATTGCCTTTTTTTTTATGCTCCAATATAACCACACATAATAATACATAGTAATAATTATCTACAAACACTACCATTCAGAAGTTTGGGGTTAGTACGTTTTTTTATTTTTATTTGTATAAATTAATACTTTTATTCAGCATGGACACATGTTCAAAAGTGTCAGTAACAAATTTTACACTGTTGCAAAATATCTTGAGAAATATGCTGTTAATTTGAACTTTTTATTCATCTTTCAAAGAATCCTGAAAATCCTGAAAAATGTATCATAGTTTTCACAAAAATATTATTATTATATTATTATTAAAATTGTTAAAATATTATTATATAGTATTACAATGATTAAAATATTATTATATAGCATTTTTGATCAAATAAATGCAGCCTTGGTGAGCATAAGAAACTTTTAAAATAAAAATTTAAGATTAATTTAAGATTCAAAAAAAATCTTACTGACCTCAAACTGTTCAATGGCAGTTTATTTGATTAAATATGTTTTAAGTATATGAAACATGCCACAGGGAAACTTCTGAAAACCTTTTTTCTACTAAAGGCTAAATCAGAAATGATATTAAACATATTAAAAATCACAAAACTAGTCCAATAACACAATCTTTAGGGAACTTAATGGCCATGTATAAAGTGCATAAAAATTACCTCAATATTCACAATGTTGCTTAATTTTATATTGCAAGGAAAGTTAAAATAAATATATTGAATATTATTTGCTACAGTTATTGTTACTGAGCTAAAATTGTGGAGGCTGTTAAAATATAAATTTACCAAAAAGAGAAAGATTATGAAAGCTTCCTTGGAGATCCCATATTAATTCATTATTATTTTACAGTAGTAAAATTACCTTTAATGTAGGATCTGGGGAAATGGTTAATATATTTTTTATTGTTAGCTTTTGAATTTTCGCTTATGTTAGCTGTGCTTTACATTTCCATAGCTAGCCACTCTTTATACTAGTTACTTGAGTTTTCACGAGTGATAACCTTATCTTTCAGTACAACTGTGTAATTATGAGGCTGCATTAGTTTTACTGTCACTATTAAACGTGTTGTGTTTTACAGTGTGGACCATCTATGCATTAGCTGCTCTGCTAACGCTAACAGTCATAGCCATGGTGGCCAAACTGCTCCTGCATCTTACTGTAAAGTAAGTGCATATGCTACAAAACAAATGTTTTATGAAGTTCTTCAGTTTAAGATGTTACTATAAAGCATCAAATGAAGAATTATGATTATGATTGATTTAACTAGCTTATCTTCCCCAGTTTTTATTGCAGGTAAAGGAGGGCCATGCTTTGATTTGCTACTTTATCAGTACACTGTTGGCAGATTTATAGTGTCCATTTAGTTGTTAATAGACATTCGTCTGCACATTTTGCATGTCATTTGGTTTTACCCGGCATTTTGTAGCACACATGAAAGTTTGATTTGAATCAACTTCTCCTTTCTCGTTCCTTATCTAATTTTGTATTTGTCTTCCCCTCTCAGATCCCCGTCCATCCCGTCAATCAGCGGGTCAGATTCGTGTGCGCAGAGCGCTACGTCTGAACCCTGGATCATCTTCTACAGACCTTCTACCATCTCTCTGTTTAAGAAGAAACTCAAGAACCACCATGGAGACCTCAGCCCTCTCGTGGGAAACTAACCTCAACGCCTCTGACCTCTATGGCTGCTTTAGCCCCCTAAAGGATGCACACACTGTACGCAATGCCGGTCTTCTGCTGCTGGGCTACAAAAAAGCATCCGATCGATGCCTAATTCACTTCAAATGACCAGTGCAGGGTCCAGCCTATATGTGCCGATCAGTTGTTGGTAAAAAACAAACAAACTGCGCAAAAAGAGCTTGACGCTAGCCGATGCGCTTACTCTCGATTTGCATCTTAACCAATCACAAATCATGTGACAGGTGCACACATAAACCAAGCGATTTGATTAGCAAAAGAGTGCTGGGATGTTTCTGTTGCCACAGACCAAAGTGAACAAATGACCACTGGTGAAAAATGGATAGTGGCCCAGTCGTTTCTCCAGGTGCTTTCACAGAAGCGATCAGCCGATAAGCGTCTGCATTAAAGCAAGCACAAGACTCCCTGTGGAGCACACTGAAAGACAAAACCACTTACATAACCAAAATAATGCCACGGTACCCAACCAGCCCCTGTGGAGGAGAGATACGATTCTGTTTCCCTCGCTTTTTAACCTCTAATGTAGGTCACCTGTTGTTGAGGAGCACAGAACTCCTTTCTTCAGATGTAAGAGAGCTGGCTGAACCGGCAGAGGATTGATGTCACAATCATGTCGAGAGCAATTCGGACTCAAAGTGAACAACAAAAACGTCTCGAGAGAGAGAATCGGCGAGAGAGCCAAAGCCTGAAATTGCTACAAGTTGGGCGATGTTCAAAATTGAGCTGACATCCCTTTGGACCTCGCTTTCGTCTCTTGTCATTTGTGTTGGGTTTTGATCTTTCTGCATTGCCTTTAAGTGCCTTCAGGACTGAAAAACCTCTTTTGTCTGTCTTCTATGCTGTCACAATGTCTCGGTGATGTAAACAAGCATTGATCCTTCGGAGCATTGAATTGCAAATGAGAATAAGCACTAAGGAAGTGTTTTTTCTTCTTGGGGATTCTCAAGACAAATGTAGTCCTGTGGGTGTCATTGGGGCATATTATTCTTGTCAGGTTTTTCGACTTGAGCAAGAGAAGCATTGTGATGAACATTGTGTATTTCTGTGTGGGAACAATCAAACATCACCCCCTTTCATTTCACTCCCCAACAGAGGCAGTGGTGAAATTCTTCCAAAACAATTTGCTCTTTATCCCCCTTCACCACAACATGAGCTCTCACATTCTGAAGCACTTTTCCAGCCAGCCGAAAACCATACGGGTCACTGTACTGCTTGCTGCGAGGATTGAGGACGTTCCTATGAAGGAATGCGCAAACCGGTTAAAATGGATAGTTCATCCAAAAATTTACATTCTGTCAGCATTTACTCGCCCTCATGTCGTTCCAAACCTATATGACTTTCTTGGAACACAAAATAAGATATTTTGAAGAATGATTTATCCATACATTGAAAGTCAGTGAAATCATTAATGCCTCATTCATGAAATATTTTTTTTTTGTGTGTGTGTAAATTGTTCATAAAGCCACTCTGACGCATTCACAAAAGTGTTTGTATTTTCAAAATGTTAATTGGTATGAAAAAATGTACACCTGCTCCCAACCATGCGTAAATGGTGCATAAAAAAAGTTAACATTAGTTATTTACCTGTTTATTATCGATTATATATTATGCATTTACTGAAAAAGGCACATTGATTGTACCCAAATGACTTTCATTGTATGGACAAAAAAGTGAGTAATTTATGACAGATACTTCATTTTTTGAATAAACTATCCTGTTAAGTTTCACAACATTTAGCTTGCAGGTTTCAGCACTTGCACAGCCATCAGTCACACTTCAAAAGTTTTGTACTTAGTTCTGTGTGTAGTACTTAATGTGACTTTTAGTAATATTGTAAAGGCTCTTTTGAGAACATTCACATGGGTGATCAACATTACCTTATTTGTGGGTATGTCACTAATGCCACTCTTACCGACAAAAACAAATGAACAGTCACTACATAATGCACTTTAATACTGAAGTACTTATCTTGTGTAATGTTTTATGCACAACCAAAAGCATTTTTTTTACTTTTTAAAACAATGATTATATCGCAGCTTGCATCTTTTGAAAATCAATATTGTATAACAAAACAAATATGTAAAAAAAAAAAACTCAGTAAAGCAAGCCACCCATCAAATTCAATAGTTTTTCCTCAATCCAAGTGTATTTGTCTGACCTGATGCTGTATTTTGGTTGTGTTCTCATCTGCACTCTGTTAATTATTGCATACTTCATCATACCCTTAGCTCTGCAGTGCCCAGGGCTGCCCATGCATACTAAAGTGTCACCAGTCACAAAAAGAGAGAGAGAGACAAACCCATAGTGACAGGTTAAATCTAACAAGGTCATATTCATCTGGAAAGGCTGGTGAATAATGCAGAAACCACAACCAGGCGTCCATTTAGATTGCAACGCCCGAACGCCATAGCAATTTTAGCTGTGGAAAAAAGTGTCAGACCCTTCTGTGGTCTATCACAATATCAGTGGGCCTTTCTTCTGAGAAACCAAGATAGGAATCCCTCCAATTTTGGGAAAGGGTGCTTCCAGGGATAATAAAAAAAGATGTTGTTTTCATGAAATTGTAAATAAAATAGTGAGAATTTTAATTTATACCATAAATTATTGTTATTTTGGATGTAAAATGGGATATAGTCTATCTTTTGTATAAGTACCTTTGTAGTTTTTATTTAATGTGTCCTGAGTGCAAAAATAAATATGCATGTTTCTTATGCCTGTCGTGTTTGCTTTGTACATCATGAGTTGTCGCTAATGTCCTTTTTTATTAATGACAACATGCAATCATTTACATAGAGGAGAGAGGGAATTTACAATGCAAATTAGATATTTCAGGAGACTCCAAAATTTGCTTGCAGGATGACCAAAGTTTCACACACAACCACAGCGTTCTTTTGAAAAGATATGACAAAGAGGGAAATAGGCAAACAAGAATGCATTTGAAAACTAGGCAGACCTCCAAAACACTAACATCTGCCGAAGAGAAAAAGCGAAGGAAGAAATTCAGCTCTGATGTTTTCTGCGTTGCTCAAATGCTTATCAGATAAAATGACTACCAGACGCAGAGTGGATGCACAAACAAAGCCTGTATTACAGGCCCCATGTGTAAGCCATTTCCCGTGTGTGTGTGTGTGGAGGCCCGGCTGCCCACCTGCAGATGTTCATGGTATGTGAGGTGAACACATTCACAAAGTATTGCAACGCAACACAAATGCGAATCAGAAAAGAAATATCATTTATCAATGAGGTTTGTTACTGATCTGTATAGCCTAAATGATGCACTCAGAGCTAATTGCTAATGCATGTATTAAATCTGTGGTGATTTGTCTGATTACCCCATAAACCCCATCAGCCTTCACTCATTAAATAACCACATAAATTAAAAGCCACTCAGAAAGGCAAACAAGCAGATCGTCATTCAACGACATTATGCTGAGTTTAGTCTGAACTCTGAAGCACTGCGGCATTGAAGCATGACTATGAATCCTATAGTGCCCTCTATTGGTAGGGGTTACTAAACACGTAGGTTATTGTCATTTCTTAAAAAAAGAGACCTTAAGTTTTTTTCCAATTTCCACTGCCGCGTCGTGCGTTTTCAAAGCAAAAACACGTTCTGTGTGATTTGTGAATGAATGCCTTTTAATATGTCCCGAGACGGAGCCCCAACACATCGCGGGGGTGTCCAGTACGCCACTGGATGTCATATCGCTACATTTTTTTGTAGTCCATGAAAGATCCACCGGAACTACAACTCGTCGCGTTACGGGTTTATGACGCAAGTGCTTACGTAACTGAACTTGAGAGAAACATGGCGGCCTCCGTTAGGACACTTGCCCTTAGAGCTCTCTCCGATTCTACGCGAAATATTCAACATGTTTCAAGGTGTCGAATCAAACATTTATGCTGTCGTGCTGGAATCACAGGGCGTCGCGGATATAGCGATAGCACAGAGGGCAGAAGTACGCACTTTGGTTTCCAAACAGTCCCAGAGGAGGAGAAAGCAGAGAAAGGTGAGTTAACTTAACTGGCATGCATTAGTTTATTGGGTGTATAAATTCAGTCATTGATAGTGTGTGCTAGAGTCTTTTTCACTAGCCAGTACATTTCCGTTTACCCCGTTGTTCTTCGACTGTCAGTGTATAAGGTGTTTGAAAGTGTGGCCAAGAAGTATGATGTGATGAATGACGCCATGAGTTTGGGAATACACAGACTGTGGAAAGACACACTGCTGCACACTATGAACCCTCAGCCGGGACTACGACTGCTGGACACGGCTGGTGGCACTGGTAAATCAATAATTTTTTCCATCTCCGTTCTAATGAAGAAACGAACTCATCCATATCTTGGACAAAATGTCATTATTCACTACAATTAAGTTCAAGTTTTGTTCTCATCCAGTAGTGTCAGTGCAGTCAAACTGATAATCTTACTGAATATTAATTGTCTTTTAATGTGAACGCATGTATCCTAGATCAGGGGGCCGCAAAAGGGTCTGTTGGAAAAGTCGAGGATCATATTTGGATTCTGTTTCATCTAAAAGTTTGAAAACCCTTGCCCTAGATGTTTGGGTAAATTCAAGACTGTGTTCTGCTCTAGGTGACATCTCTTTTCGCTTCTTGGAGTACACGCGCTCAATGTATGATCGTCAGCAGAGATTGAGAGCAAAATCCCATCAGACACCATCGTGGCAGGACATCGCTGATCATTACGTGTCAGACAAAGCAGGGCCTCCACAGTCTCGCGCGGTGGTGTGTGACATCAACAAAGAAATGCTCAAAGTTGGTAAACAGAGGGCGGAGAAAGCAGGAATCACTACAGGTAGAGTCATCTTTAACCGAAAACTTTGTATCATTCATGTTTTGGAGTGAAAATATAATGTTGATTTCATTGTCACATATTTGCAGGTCTTTCATGGGTCGTGGGCGATGCAGAAGAGCTCCCGTTCGATGACGATCAGTTCGACATATACAGTATTGCATTCGGCATCAGAAATGTCACCCACATAGAGCAAGTAAAGACTCTGCACTCCACATCAGTTTGCATGAATACAGGTTAAAACTAGACTAAAACATCACTCAACTGAAAGCCATTTCTCTCCTAACCCGAATTTACAAATGTAGCCCATATTGCTCTGCTGCTCACAATCTACATGTCTCTCTAATCTAAAATGTTACCACATTTCATGTTGTGTTATCATTTTTCATTAACATATTTGTAGAGTGAAGTGTTTGAAGTCTTTGATCAATCTGTCACTGTAGTTGTTTGACATGATGAATGTTTTGGCAGGCTCTACAAGAGGCTTTGCGTGTCCTTAAGCCAGGTGGACGGTTCATGTGTCTAGAATTCAGCAAAGTGACCAACCCTATTCTTACAAGGTCATTTAACCTGTTATTTACTACAGATGCTATTATAGTTTTTATTATTTTGAATTATTTTTACATTTTCAGTTTTCATTTTAGTAACTTTGTTTTTGCCATTTTTATTTGGCTTTTTTAATACATATTTAGTTATTTTAGTACTTTAAACTAAATGTACATGAGAAATGTTGCCTTGGAAGGTTTTTAAAATCTATTTTCAGTTAACCTTGTGTATAATCATCAATTAAGATTAATTTTATTAAAAAAAAAAATATATATATATAGGTTTTTAATGGATTTAGTTAATTATAATAATCCTTTTTTACTGTCCCTTAACACTGTTGTCTTGTTCACTGCATGGAGGTGATTTGTAAAACGCTTATGTATGCATTGTGTAAGTGTTATACCAAAAATCTTTATTAAAACATTTTTTTTTTTTAAAAAGCTGCAGTCCGTAAGTTTTGCCACTTTGTCTTATTAAGAAATTCTTTTAAACCAAAAAGCAAATTATGCTCCCTTCTAACTGGTTTTCTTTAAAGCTTTAAACCGATGTTCGCCACCCCTGGTTTATAGCCCCAGAATAATTAAATGTATCATTTTGATGGCGGATTGTAATCCATAAAGGATTATGTGTTTATGAAACACATGTGAATGAAATTATATTCCAGTTATCAATGTGCTTCTGATTCCAGATAGCCTGGGATGACAAAGATTTGTATTTTAAAGAAAACCAGTTCGAAGTCAGCATAATTTGCTTTTTGGGTTAAAAGAATTTCTTAATATGAAATTTGAAGAGTATGACAATTAGATTAGACTGTGCAGAAATCGAAATCTACAAGCTAATACACACTATACTCATAGTCACCAATGCTGATGTTGTTAAGTAATTTTTTTTGCCTAAAATAAAACTGTGTTGGGTCTTGAAATTTGAGAATGTATAACAGTGTTTAATCAACCACAGGCACTATCATGTCTTAGGGTGTGAAGATTTTTTGTATGAAGATTTTATTTATTTTTAAAGTTACACTGAAACTTTTTTTTTTCCATGCCTTTGTTTTATTTTTGGCATTTTATAGTGATTTTTCAATTGTAAAATATTCTAAAAATTAATCACAAAAATATTGTAAGCAGTCAAAGTTAACATTTAGTAAATGGATTTTCTCTTGAATCAACAATTTAAATATAAAATGACCGCCTGTGTAAGCTGTATGGGTACATTTCATAGAAACAGTATAAAATACTCTGTAAAAACAGAAAGGCATGATATGACGTGTAAAAGCATGAGTGCAACATGTAGTTATTAAAGGTAATTATGCGGTTTTTGATATATATACATATACCACTGCATTCCAATCTCTTTAAACCATTATACTTTGGCGTCTTTGACAAAATGTTAGCTTTAATAAAAAAAATAATTAGGGGTCAAATACTAGACATCCTACGCCTCTAACCCTAAAGTAGTCCGGTTCTAATTCTACCAGTGGTGTTCTGACTGTACCCTGGAGACAAACTAAACTTTGGTGTGATATATACGTAGCTCAGTAGTCTCCATTGATAAAGTATATATATAAAAAAAGAAGCTTTTCTTATTGGTCTGTTTCTGCACAAAAAAAGGAAACGGCCCTGAGAAAGGAGGAGAAAGAGGGAGGTGTACATATTCCTAGTTAAGTTTTCAGAGAAGTTACCTCAGCACCTGATGTGCACTCCCTCAACATGCAGTGTTCCATTTTGGTTTTTATTTCTCTAAATGAAATCATTTAGTTGACTGAGATGTACGTACATGCTGTATGACTTCTTACTGCTCACATGCATGCAATTCTGAATGAAATACGTGTAAAAAGAGCATTCAAATCATCTTAGCTGATAACATTGAACTCAGGCATAATCTTAATTGTCATAAAATCATAAAAGGTAGTCATATACATGTAGAGACATTTTCCCTGGTCCTAGTCCAATCAGGAAAGAAGCATATCTGTATGACTCACATTTCTGAGTTTGTGTTGCATGAGGAAGTATGTGAAATTCAAAATATAGCTTTGTACTTTCGCCTATAACCATTGTGTTGATGTGACAGATTCTGAAGGCCACAGGAATGAACAAGATCAACACTGGAAAAAAAAAAAAAAAAAAAAAAGGACATTTGTAAAATCTTAATTTGAAACAAACTCTTTCTGCAAAGTACACTTTTAACAACAAAACTGTAAAAAAGTTTAACGTTTATTGATTTTCAAGAGCTTGTGCTGTGTTAGGGCTTCCTATCAGAGCCCCGTTCCGACGTCCGACAGAGCTGGGAACGACCAGATCGAAAAAAAACACGGGAAAAAAAAAAAAAAAAAAAAAAAGGACATTTGTAAAATCTTAATTTGAAACAAACTCTTTCTGCAAAGTACACTTTTAACAACAAAACTGTAAAAAAGTTTAACGTTTATTGATTTTCAAGAGCTTGTGCTGTGTTAGGGCTTCCTATCAGAGCCCCGATCCATCAAATGATGCTTTGCCACCCCCTTGTGTTTCAGATACGCCGCTACACTGCGAGGGAAACAGTGCTCTCGCCTCTTCATCCTGAGGCTGCTGATAAACTTGACCTCTATATTGTCCTGAGGTGAAAAACAAGTCACAAGTCTCCTCAGAAGTTCTCTCCTCCCTCTCTATGGTAAGTCTAGGAGGGAGCAAACTAGTTTGTGGTTCTGGACCCAAGCCTAATTCACAGTCTGTATCCTCAGGAATTATGGGTATCCGCTGCGCTAGCTCACAGCAACCCTGTCCCATGCAGCCGTCACTGTCTGTCTGGGCATACTGTACGTTAACTGAACAATCTTCAGCATAATGACTAGCACTTCCTTGGTGTACAGTCATCTCTGTGTAGAAGCAGCATGGCAGTCCATCATAGCTAACATGATCTGGAGACTGTAGCTGCTCGGAACTAACACTATAAAAGTTCTGTGGGGAAGCGACCGCTTGAGATTCTGTGGCCCACCTGCAGTGTCCCCTGTCATCTCCTTCCTTACCTTTACGTTCTAAGTTTAATTTGGGTACCTCGAAACAGCAGTTACAAGCTTCCCCTTGCTCTCCACAAGGCTTCACAGAGCTGTGGCTCCTTTCTGCCACAGTGCCCTCTAGGGGCCCAGCTGAGGTAGTGCTAGTAAGTTCCCTGGTTTCCACCGAAGAGTGGCTACTACAGTTGGGCTCCAGGCTGCAGTTAGACAACTGGTCCCCAGAACTGTAACACACTCCAACCGGCGGTTGTAGGCAGTCCATCATCCCTGATACTGGGGCCGAAGTGTCGTCAGCTTGAGGGGTGGCGGCAAACACCGTCCCAGCCTCCCCGGCCGATCCCCGAAAAGGACTCTTACTGCGGTACACATAGGGATCGTAATCACTGCTTAGCGAACTCCGGAACGTTGAGCAGCTCCCATATACTCCCTGGTTGCTGACTTCCGTACAATCCAACATGGAGTCGCTTGAGGAGCAGTGGCACTGACCCGAGCTGCTGCTGCTGTCACTTCCAGGACAGTCCGCAAGGTAACCACTACACACGGATCGGTGCCCGTGGTAACAACTAAGTCCGGAGGTGCTTCCAGAGTCACCCAGGCGGGAAGAGGAAGCTGGTGCCATGTGCACCACAGTAGGATACAAAAGTCCTGGCTGGAAGGGTCGATTGTGACCTTTGTGGAGTCCATTACCTTGCTGACCTTCAGGTTGTGGAAAGGTCAAGCCCTGAAAATAGTAGTGCTGGTACATGGTCTCATATTGGGAAAAGCAGGCAGCACGAGAAAAATTTCGTCCATGGAATTTGGGCCGTTTGAAAGTATGGGTTTGTGGGTAAGCAGGGGCACGATGCTCCAGGCCACAATGGTGCGGGTTTAGCGTGTGTTCCAAGTGGAGGGCAGGGTAACCCCGAATAACGGAAGATTGTGAAGGATAGAGGCCCTGCTCAGGGTGTTGGTCCACTGTTAGAACAGTGATGGGGTTGCCATGAGGGTCCATGCTGGTCTGTGTAGGGTAGGCTGTCACTTGCCCAGCTCTGTGCACCCTTCCTGGATAATGAACAGGGAGGACGACTCTCTGCTGGCGGCTGTGGACTGGGTTTCCTGGATCAAGACAAACAGCGCCTGGGTTTCCCTTTTTTTGTTCTGGGTAGAAAATAATAAAGCACAGGTTTAGAAATGAACTGATTCAAGACCATAAATTCGGACATATTTGACAGCAGAGTCAGCATCTTATGCTCACCAATAATGTTGTGCCTGCAGTGTGGACAAGTGTGGTGCTGAAGTAGCCAAGGGTCCACACATTTCTTGTGGAATCGGTGTGCACAAGGGATCACTCTCAACTCCTGTAAAAGGGAAGGATTGAGAGATCAACAGATCTGTTTAACATTTTTGTGGGCCTTACAAGTACTGCTGTGACATTTTGAAGCATTCTGGGATACAATGTTTGCAGGCCCCCCAAATTCAGATAACCATAGGTATCCATTTTTTTTCAAGTAACTGACGATTTATATCAGGGGCATCTAATCCTGATCCTAGAGGGCCAATTTCTCTCCAACCTGCCCCAACACAGCCTGGAAGTTTTTAGTACCCTGGAAGACCTTGATTAGCTGGTTAAGGTGTGTTTAATTAAGGTTGGAACTAAATTTTACAGGAAGGTTTACACCAGAGACAACATTACAATAGGCTACATCAGCGGTTCCCAATTCCAGCCCATGTTCCGAAGTGAAGTAAACCTCAACGGATTTCCCCCGCTCAGGTAGGGAAGCAATGAACACTGTGTAGGGATCATATTGATCGGAACACAGTTCATGCACATAGCTCACTTCTAACGAGCTGGTTATCTGAATCGGGTGTGTTAACTAAGCAAGACATGCAAAATATGCAGAGCGGGGGGACGCAAGGACTGGAATTGGGAACCGCTGGGCTACATCGTGTGTCATTCACCGGTGAGAAAACTTTAAAAGTATTATAATACCAGGAAGGAAGATCAGGTTGTTGATGTTTGTCTGCCATTCTCGCTTTTCTACAACTTTAAAGGCGATTTTCTCAATATTTAGATTTTTTTGCACCCAGATTCCAGATTTTCAAATAGTTGTATCTCGGCCAAATATTGTCCTATCCTAACAAACCATACATCAACGGAAAGCTTATTTATTCAGCTTTCAGATGATGTATAAATCTAAATTTTCCATTATGACTGGTTTTGTGGTCCAGGGTCACATATATAAATACAGATAACTACATTTAGACCACTCAACTTAATGATTGCTATCGGGATGTGTAGAGACTTTCAACCAGCATTACAAAAAATGTTTCTGAAGACAATCACCTATTGCACCTTTAAGTTGCTAAAAACGGCATCATGCAATGTAAACTGTAGATGGCGCCACCATTACACAGCATGTCAGTGCTCAAGATGCTAAGAAATGTCTTAAAACTAGTGCTCACAGGACGTAAAAAACGTGCTTTCAGTCAGAAAGCATAACTTCACCGATCTCACCCACAGAAGCACGACTGTCCCCAAGCATGACTCATCCCCCTCCCTCTGCCTTTCCACCCTGCTTTTGTTGCTTCTCTTCATCATCACAGACAAACTCTTTGATGCCACTGAGCCTTTTATATTGCCACTTCCTCTGTGATTCCCAGACGTCTTGATTTCTTTGTTGTGTGCTTTTTTTAGCATGACACATAACCGCAAAAGACGAATTAAAAAAAAAATGCCACCAGGGTTAGTCTTCATATACTTTGAGACAAAAGAAGTTCAGGGAGGCTAAGAAATGGATGTTTAAGACAACACTGTCAAGAACCTCAGAGAGGTCCATTACCCCATTACCAAATCAACCAAAATAAATAAACTTGAAAGCATGACTAATTTTCCAGGGTTCCGCAGCAGTGGTTTGGCATACTCGTCTAGTCTGTTAGCCTGTCATTTGGTTTTGGAATAGATATTAGAGAACTGACTAGGCGAGGAAATACTGATTGTTTGGCCAATGTGCAATACTTTTTTTTTTCTCCTTTTCTAAAAGAAAAGCTACAAGTTTTTGAACATTTCTGAAGATCATTACCTCGCCATCAATGTATTTCTCAAGGCATATGGCACAGTCTGATGTGGAACTACTGCTCACTGAGTCTGATGCTCCACAGCTGGCCTCACGCTGACTCTTGACCTTAGCCTTGAACTTGCGTGTTTCCATTTTCTCCAGGGCCTGAATGGCCATCCGGTTCATGGAACTCTGACAGGTGGGAAAACAATTATGGACAGAAGAAGAGATAGAAGAAAAACAAGGCATGTCAGGTATGCAACAAATGAAGTTCCAAACGTAGGTTTGGGAGGAGCCTAATCATTCAGTCCTGTCAATCAACGCTACGAGCGTATATAAGCAGCAGTAGTGACAAATTCTTATTAGCTTTTTCACCCCAGCAGCAGCAATTTTGCTCCTCGTTAAACATTTGTTATTCATTTCACTGCCACAGCAGTGATTTTCCCCATCACTCCCGCCGTAGCCCCCAGTGCTCAAAATTTACTCCACTGCCGCAGCAGTGATCTTCTCTCAATTAACATTTTCTCTACTTTAACCTCCTTCAAGGACAGCAAGCCAAGTCCATTTACCATTATCTAGCAGGACTGAATGGGCAGGCAAACTCGTGAAACTTTTTAAAATTGACATAAAACAAGACACGTTTTTGCTAATGAATTCAATAGCATGAAGCAATGAGGTCAACATTTAGACCTCAAATTGAATTGTTACAAATGAATGAAACCCGTATCAAACTGCATTATGGAGCCTCACCTGGCTGCGTCTTTGCTTGAGCTTTATCTTGATGAGGAGGATGAGGCAGACCAGAGACACCACAACAAAGAACGCCAGGAAGATTCCCATGTCAAAATACTCTGTGGGCTGCAATAGTACACAACGGCAGGAAAATGTCAGCACATTTTAAAGATAAGGTGTATGCAGAAAAACCTTGCATACAAAAAATAAGATTACAAACTTTGTAAAAATGACAAAGCCATTGTAAAATACAACTTTCTTCGTGGAACACTGTCATAACGGAACAGCCAAACACAACCTGCTCGAGAGGGCGTACTTTAAAGTAGATTAATTTTAAGATGTAATTTTTTGGAGCGTTTTATACCTCTGCAACTCTGTAAAATATAAATTTTTATGATATATATGGATATATACAGTGTTGGGGAAACTTACTTTTAAAAGTAATGCGTTACAATATTGCGTTACTCCATAAAAAAAGTAACTAATTACGTAGATATATATATATATTATATACTGTATATATATATATATATATATATATATATACTGGATATATATATATATATATATAAATGACAAAAAAAAATCTAGATAAACTTTGTGACCCATCTCTACTAATGTTTTAATGCATGCAATACAAGCATCAACTCTTACCCTTGGCGGTCGATGTTGGATTCTGGCTCGTGCAACTTTTTGCTTATTGACGATGTTCATCAGCTTAACCGCATCAGCTCCTTTGACATAGACCACCGGTCTCTTTAAGGGGTCTTCTGAAACCTGGTTCAGCTAGAGAAAATAATGAGAGAAAAGACAGACCTTGAGAAAAATATTTTAAACTCTCATGCCAGACCACTTAACAAATAATGATAGTTATTTTGAGCAAAAACTCTCAAAAGCAGCAGCAACAAAACCCATTACAATGCTGTGGCTTTACATCTAAAGATGCACTTGGAAAAATACATGTAATTTTTTTTTTTTAATGAATAACGTTTTCAATCATTATTCAATCTGCCAAATCAACATGAACTCGGTTGCCGGGGAAAAGCTCTCCCGACAACATACACCCATGTGAAAAAGCAACCTATAGAGTCCAGACATGGAAACTGTGGTTGGACCTTTTCCTCCATAGAAGGGGAAAATAGCAGTAAACCAATTGCATGTTGCGAATATGGATGCTCGATTTAGCCTTGTAGCTCCCTCAGACTACAGCTCCAGTCTGTAATTTGAAAAACCTGAGGGAAATACCAGGGATATTCAAGCCTCTATTTCTCCCTCTGTCGTCATGTCTCTAATGTGAAATATGGGAAGTTGAAAGATAGTCATTTAAGTGTTCTTTCCCCCCCTCTCATTTTTCGGGTCTGTTGGATTTTCATTCAAGAAAAGACGCACAGACTCCGGGAAAGCCTCACGTTTCAAACCAGGCATTCTCTATGTTTATGCATTACAGTATGATAGAAATGTTACATGTTACAATTACGACAGAAGCTAAATCTGTCACCATGATGGCTAGGGTGTTTCTGAGTTAGATGTTAGCTACTAGATATGCTGGTTGATGGCTGTTGGTTACTGGCCCGCCCTCAAGTTTTTAAAAAGGGACCCTACATATATCTAAAGGGTCAGAAAATGAAATGCTATAAGAATCTATGGGATTTTTTCACCCATTTATTCATCCACAAGGCAAAAATCAGATCACTTAAAAAAAGTATAAGCATAATTTTTCATTAACCTGCACTATATGAGGTATCACAGATGTATCTGGTAATGTACGTCTGCTTACTGGGGGAGAAAAGAGAGAGAGAAAATGAATAAGGACAGAACTAGGTTAGGATCGGGGGTAGGGAACTAGAGTAGGATCTAGCAGGTGATGATGAAAGCTTTTCCCTTAATTCTCTGAACCCCGTGATTAAAACTCTCCTCGTACTCCCCAAAGCCTTGAGGCTTTAAACCGTAATCTGTGTGACAGAGGAAGCCGAATGAGTCTGGACAGAGGTGCTGGCATTGGAATGTACTGCGCTGACTCCTTTCATGTGGTCTACACAGAAGCTCTTTTATCTCGTCTGTACACCGTTTACAACAGAACGAGGGAGAGGGGGGGAAAAAAGCAAGTCTGGGCCTGGTTTGGAAGAGAGAAATACCACAGTGAAAGAGTGGGGAGTGGAAAAAAAAGACCCTTGCTCTCTCAAAAGCAGTGACAAAGAAAAGGACTTCCGCAGATCAGCGGTATAGGTGAGAATAGGTGCTGCACCACGGTAGTGATTCCTTTAAGTAAATGGAAATACAGTGGTAGTGGACAACACAGTTCATTCAGTTCCTACTGAAAATCTTTAACTACATTAGTGTTTCTTAAAAAATACCAGTACAATAGTATGTTGTGCTTAGGTTCAGAATCCACTTTTTTTGTTTGTGTTTTTCCATTTCTAAAAGTTCAGCAATTTAACTAGAATTTGCTTAGATTTAAGCATTTCATGACGAAAGTACATTTCTTCAAGTTTTTGAAAGAAGTCCCTTATGCTCACCAAAGCTACATATATTTGATTTAATATATTCTAATTAATATATTTTTAAAAATGTCATTTACGACAAGCCATTACTTCAGTCTTCAGTGTCACATTATCCTTCAGAAATCATTTTAAAATGCTGATTTGGTGCTCAAAAATATTTCTTATTATTATTATCAATGTTGAAAACAGTCGAGCTGCTTAATATTTTTCTGGAAATGTGACATTTTTTTCCCAGGATTCTTTGATGAATAGAAAGTTCAAAAGAACAGCATTTATTTGAAATTGAAATCTTTTTAACATTATAAAATGTCTTTACTGTCACTTATAATCAATTAAATGGATCCTTGCTGAATAAAAAGAAAAAAAAAAAAAACTTACTGTCCACAACCTTTCGAATGGTAGTGTTATTTATTTGTACTATAAACAAAACAAACAAAAAAACATTGTTATTGTAGTTAAACCACAGTAACCACAAACTTCCAATGGTTTGGCTAAACCAGCCATAGTTTAACCATGGTATTTGTAGTAAAACTGTGGTTATAGATATAGATACTATGGTTACTACAGTTTTACTATAATAAAAGCATGGTTAATTTTCATAAGGGGATATAACCACCAACTGAACACATTAACAAACCATCTACAAAAGCTTGGTTGGTTGGAACTGAATTAAATGAAAAGTTGCATTATATATCCATCTATAATAATTGACCAAATGTGTTTTTCAAGGTGTTACCCTAGAAAATGCTAATATCAAAAATGGATGTATTGCTGATAAAGATCCAATTAGATTGAAGCCGTCATGACGTGCAACACATCACTGATATTACACTCACTTGGTCGATGGCATCTGTATTTTCCGAGACGTCAAAGATAACCGCTGTGGCCCCTCTCTGAACGGCTCTTTTCGCCTGTGAGGACGACAGCAAACAGAAAAAGGTTGTTCAACAGTATGCTTCCACATTAAAGTTTTTCTTAATTAAAAAGATCTGCATTCAATTAAAAACAATTTAAAGACACACACTTTTTCATAAGTAAATATTCCAATACCATGTTAAATGTTCGACCCGTTTCATTCCCAACCAATAGAGGTCGCTCTTACACCTCAGCTAGATGGCTCTCGAGTCAGTGTGCAGAACAAGTAAACATACTTTGTGATGGCTAAAGTGTCTTTCTGTTCATAACTACAGTTCAAAGCTTTGATCAATGTGTTCAGTTGTGCTATCATTGCCTTATTTGTTCACTATTTTATTGCCATCTTGATGTTCATTGTTTTATTATTTTAATAGATGATTGACATCACATAGCCAGACTTGCATTTTGTTTACACACTGACGGCTGGGTATGTTCCAACTCCACTCATGCGAAAGCGAAAAGAACAGGCTGATACAAAAAAAAGCAAAATAAAGAGATCAAAGCGACAATGTGCAGCTCTATAACTCTGTTATCAGAGTAGCAAAGGGATGGCACCGCTCCAAGCCCAAGGCATTCTGGGTACTATGAGAGAAAGCATGACCTCTCCACACACTGCCTGTGTGCTTATGCATGTCTATGAATGTGTGTGTGTGTGTGTGTGGTAGAGACATTGCCAGTGACTGTTCAACAAACAATACATGTACCCGCAGACGCCATTACACACTGTTCATTTATGTCAAAGTAATTTATCTTAAGCTAAGGCTCATGTAAAATGCCTTAATGAAAAAGTTGGTTTAGGTTGGGATTTAGTAGCTGTAAAGCGAAAATTACAGAGTGTATGATCATCTGAGGGTATATATATATATATATATATATATATATATATATACACATACATAGATCAAATTTATTTACATCATTACTCATTATTTGTATTTCTGTTTTATAAGTTTAACGCAGCAAAATCTAACTACACGCTGTACACGCTGACTGGGAAGTTGACATATTAACCAAGTCGGTTTGTTTTTTGATGTGCACCACACTATGATGGGTCTGGTGATGTGGTAAACTGATCTTGCTAAATAGTAACTTAGAAGTCCAAATCAAATAAAACACTGGAACATTGTTAAAAATGTTGACGCCAACCTTCATTATCAAATCATACATGTTTTTTCAACACGAGGCTCACTGAATCCCACAAGAAAATCACAGTGAAACCGATTCCCATTCTGACTTCTGTTAAAGCTTGAGCGAGAAGAACAAAAACAACCCAGAGAAAACTCATGGGACTGTAATAATGTTGCACAAAGGCGCTGGGGGTGAGAGGCTATGCAGCAATATTACCAAATTCAAATAGAAAATGAACAAAGCAAACATTTTGAACCCCTTCTCCACCTTTCTCAACATAATATTGGATAAAGCAAGCAATTTTAGGTGAGCTAAAAAAATAATACTATTAATAAAATGAAAAAAATGAAGTTAAATAAAATAAATAATGGGAGGAAAAGGCATTATAAAAGATAAGCAACACAATATTCGTATATTAATTTTTGCAATATTTTTATTATGCCCCAAGACATACTTTACAGTCTTTGATGAGATCTGTCATTTTAATTTTAAAGTGAATATGCTCAGTAAACATCAGAATAAGGAAGACATGAGAGAATCCAATGGGATTCATGAGGGAACACCTCAAGAGATGAAAACGAAGTGGAAGCTAATGACTGTTTATGTCTTGTCAACTTTTAAATTCATACTAACGTTCAGCTAATTGACAGGAATGTGGAAACAGACTGAACTCTTGCGCTCTACCTTGTTTGCTTCACATCAATGTGCTTCAGCTGTGTTTCGGCTCTTTTGAAGATGGCTATTTCAGTTAATTATTAATAGTGCTGAATAAAAGAGCTGTAGGAGGAAAATGAGGGTTTGGAGAGAGAGGGGTGGCTGGCTGAACGAGCGAGAGAGAGAGAGAGAGAGAGAGAGAGAGAGAGAGAGAGAGAGAGAGAGTGAGAGAGAGAGAGAGAGCGAGAGAGAGAGAGAGAGAGATATTGTTATTATATTATTTTTATCTTTTTGTACATGTATACTAAGCTTTGGCAATATTGTATCATTTACAGTCATGCCAATAAAGCAATTTTTGAATTGAATTGAATTGAATTGAGAGAGAGAGAGAGAGAGAGAGAGAGCAACAGAGTGAGAGAGTGTGCACGTGTGGAACAGGCCAGAAGAAAGAGACATGGAATCTACTTTGAGCAAGTGCTGTGATGTAGCAACTTGCCTAATGACAGCAAAAAAAAAAGCTACACTACAAGCTACTTACAAAATGTAGCCAACTACATTAAAGCTACTTCTGAACCATAAAAACATTTTTGTTTCTTAAAATAAACGTTAACTGAAGTAAAATAAAAAGTAAAAAAAAAACAACAAAAAAAAACATACTTTATTTCAGCTAGTTGCTAAGGGGCAACATTTCTCATTTTCATTTAATTGAACTTGATATACTTGAACTAAAACTGAAATAAAAATAAATAAATAAATAAACACATTTAAAAACAACGATAACTAATAAAAATGACAAAATTACTAAAACTTTAACATTAAAATGAAAACAAAACAAAAATAAAAAATAATTCAAAATATAAAAAGCTGCAATATAATATAATATAATATATGTTTCTCAGTGATCTCAGTATCTATATAATAGCATCACAGTGACTGAAGTAACACTGTTAAGGTGGCTACCATTTAAAAATCTTTTTAAATATACATTTATCTGATAATATCATTTATAATTTGATAACCACAGTCATAGTTTTCTCGTGCATTGAAAAGTGCTTTGAATGAAAGGCATCTTTCCCACCACATTTGACTTATGCATTTCCATGACTGTTCTGGTCATTAAAAATCATTTATAGCAACTGCACTCATAAAGAGCAATTTCTAGTCAATGAAATCTTCTTGAGCCGAGCATTAACCAGAAAAAAAAAAAAAGCTAAATCAATAGAAAAATGTACACAAGTCTTCCAGATCTCGAAAGCACAATTTAAAATTTTCCAGATGTTGAAAAAAAAACTGACACTCATTCACACAGAGACATGCAGAACATGCAGACTTCATATTTGAATACAAGATTGTATGTTTCATTTATTCATCCAAAATTCAAAGTTATAACGTGAATTCCATTTTTATGACTGTATTCTGTCTACATTTTCTGCATTATGTGAATCATAGTGCCCTAAGGTCCTGTTACTCTACCTTTACAGTAAAAATAAATGTGCTATTGCATGCAACATACAGTTGAAGTTGCAATGAATGTACAATTGCTAGAAAGCACTACATCAACTTGTGCAAAAGTGACTGTGATGTCCAGCTGGTCAAAAATCAATTTATAGACCCTTGAAGCATTCAAGCAATCCTTTTGTAATTTTTCCTCTTGATTTCTCCTCCTCATCCCTTTTTATATTTCAGCAATCCTACTCACTCACTCACTCTCTGCATCGCTATAATTAAAGTAATTAAGTCCTCAGAATTCAAAGCTCTGCCATTACGCTGTAATTTCAGGCTGCCTTCTGGCCTTTGGGTTTCCTCAAAGATAAAGGCATACTTTCCTCATTTAGAGTTTACTTTACATGTGGTCACCCTTTATTTTCTCTGTAAGTGCCAAGACATTATTTAGGTAAGTCTTAGCTTCTTGCAGGGGGAAAAAAAATGGAAATAGCAAAAAGGAGAAAATAAAATAAGCATCCAAGTCAGCGAAGTACAAAACTGTGCCTGCTCAGTTTCTCACAGTCTCTTCACTACTGGGTTCATCTGCGCTACAATTCACAGGAGAATCCAAACAACACACTTAGCTTAAGTTTACACTGAGGTCATTACTAGAACCACAACACTTTAACGCTAAATAGACACAGGCTGGAGCTGCCCTTTTGCTTTCATTTTTTAGGTTAAATTTCTGCTGTTGACTTGTGTCAGTGTGCAGGTGTAAGTATATATATATATATATATATATATATATATATATACATACTATTTCCTTATATCCATGTGATCCTGTGGTGAGGAGTTTAGCACACTATCCATAATGCACCAAATCGTATTTCTTAGAAGCTGTGCAAACGTGCCACACAAAACTAGTTGTCAACAAGCTGGAACCATTAACTAGAACACACACTTACCCTTATGGTTTAATACTTGTATTATGGACAAAAGAGTCCATTAAGCAGCGATGGCTGCATTTTACAACAACCATGAGTACAGCGTGTTACAATTTAAAACAATTTTTATGGGTGAAAAATGTTTATGAAGCTTGTAAAAGTCATGTAGTCACACAAATCACAGCATAAACCTAGTGCTAAATTAAACTTCCTTTCTCTCAGCAACTCTGCCTGGAAATACATATAAAATTGTTCAGGAGAAACTAAAAAAATTTAGATAGAAAAATAACTGTATTGAGTTTTTAATTTGTTTTAATTAGTTAGATTCCCCCTTTATTTATTTACATTTATGCATTTGGCAGACACATATGCACACCTTAAAGATAAATCAGCAAATAAGCGTTTTTCTATAAGGAATAAAATGTACGTACACCCAAAAATCCTTCATTCACAAGCACCCTTGGTGATCACTGAAAGAGTCTAAATTGATCTTTTGGCTAACTGCTGAGTTTCCTGAATTCTCTGCTACTAAACTATTTAAACTGCTCATTTAATGGTGTCACTTAGAGTTCATGTAGGAGCAGTAAACTAGCTTTTACATGACTGAACAGATGGACACCTCTGAGACTAAAGTCACTAAAGTTTGATCTAAAGCTTGCGTTTACATTGCTAGAAGCGTTCTCTTGAAAGATGAGAAGTGAAAGAGTCTTAACATGTCATCACACTGTCAGTGGTTATTTACAGAAAAACAGGTCTTGATTTTGGCCCGGTTCATGAACGCAGCGGCCTAACTGAGATGCCAGTCTCACTGGAGGCCCCTGTTAAGTAGTGCAGAACTAATATAGGATAATTTCAGAGAAGGCACCAGAAGACCATGGACTACAGGTCAGCTTCTTGTTCAGACCTGTTCTGAGACCAGTTTGAGAACAGTTTAAAGGATTGAAAAGATAAGGCTATGTTCAGGTATAGATTGGACTAAATAACTTCAAAATAACCTCATAATGACATAATGCTTTTTTTTACAGCTAATTAACGATGTTTTATGAAGCTGTTTCACAGAGGGAAAATTCACCTGTTAATTAGCCAACTTTAGGGGTGTGCTGTTTATAAAACACACACACACACAGGTGAATAAAGCTGCCATTCATTTCTTTTACTGCTACACCCACTTGAACACCCACTCTATTACATCAGTATATAAATGTCTTTTCTTCCTGCTCAATGCACTGATTTCTTCAAACAACCATAATATCAACCTTTTTATTTCCAGTCAGTCTTTCACCTTCTCTGCTTTAACAAAATCTCTCATCACTCCCAGCTCCTGTTGCATAACCAGAAATTACACTTGCACTTGTGTGTGTGTGTGTGTGTGTGTGTGTGAAGGGGCACCTAGCAAAGGGACTGACTCTGTCACGAGGCAAATATGAGGCCCTGCAACTCTGCAGCCAAAGAATAACTCACAGGACCGAAAGACTTGTGTTCTGTGTTTCCTGCAATTCACAAATGGGCATTACATTTATAGACAAAAGAAAACAGAGATGCATCTGTCAATCAGTTCCATTTATAACCAAACATTTATAATTCTTCAACCAAAATGTGGCAAAATTAAAAGCTTCTACAGCCACATGACTATGAATCTATATCCATCCATCCATCCATCTATCTATCTATCACAATTTTCAATGTATATTCTTACAGAAAAAAATTAATAAACAAAGCGTTTTTCCCAATTAATTCCCATGATAAAGTGTGCTGGATGTTTTGAGGTAAATTATGCCAGTGGCTTAAATTAAAAAAATTGGGGTGGGGGGGTCGGGGGGCTTTCCTAGAAAGGAAAAAATGAAATCGCATCATATGACCCCTTTAAGACTAACGCCTGTTTCACACATACTCCATCTGCAGTGCGTGTGCGTTACGTATGCGGTGCAGAAGCAGCACGGACTCATTTTGCTTTCACACAGGACGAGTTTGCAGTCTGCTCCAAACGTAGTTAGCCTATACTGAAAGTGCTTTTTCAGCATTGTGATCTTCTTTTATCACAGTACAGTTACACAATCTTTCATAGACATATTCACGTTTAAACTCAATTAATATAAACAGCGTATTAAATGCATTT
>NW_015642448.1:2087918-2094725 GCF_001515625.1 Sinocyclocheilus rhinocerous | reverse complement strand
AAACCGACACAAAACGCTGTAGTATACATGCCAGACCAGTATGTGGCGCTGTAATTCTGCCACAGAGATACACTAAAAACGGAGAAGAAGACTTGGACTATGCGCATTATAAACCTTGCGCGCGGTATACAAACGAACATGGAACAATACATTTATTAATCTGTGTTAATGTTAGTTAATAAAAAGACAATCGTTCAGTGTTTGTTCATGTTTTTGTTGCTGTTACGTGACGTAGCGGTGTTTGACTAGGGGCGAGACGTGGGCTGATGATGTCATCGTTTCAGAAAATATACGGATTCGCTGTCCACACGAAAACGCAAGGGCGGCGTTTTCAGATTTATTCACTCTGGGACCCGGTTTCAAAAAATATCGGTTTCACTTTCCCAAAACGCCGGATCCGTGTGGACGAAACGCCTATACGATACAAAATTTATGCGCATACAGCTAAACGCGTCTCCGTGTGGACGGGGCCTAAACCAGGCCTAAACAAACAGACTTTGGTTTCAAACCCTATTTTCAAAGTGGGTAAATGTTTCCTGCCACTAAAACCCCATATATCACTAGCATGTTAGCTCTGGAGGATGTCACAAGGATTTCTTCATTTCTTCAACAGCTGCATGTGGATGAATGCAATCAAATGGTGTTGATTTGGAAGAACTAAACGCTCCTCCCCAGATGATACCCACTAGATCTATCAGCGGCGCCTCAAAGACAAGACACAATGGCGGCGAGGCTGGTGATGTCATTGAAGGTTCTGTGGGAGAATCTCTGTTCATTATTTCACCATTAATAAAATGAACTCCAGCTTTGGTTCTCGGCTATGGCAGCAACTTCCTGAGAGGTCGTAAAATTGCCCTCTTCTCCATTTATCATTTCCCCCCCTTTCCTTTCCTTGCACTCAAAGATCAGTCAAAAAACGCAGCCACTAATTTAAAGCCCATCGGCTTCCCGCTAACTCTGGTGACTCCAATCCCTGCGCCTCAGGATGGACAACCGCTAATTAAATTTCCCCCTCGTTTTTTGCTTTCCTCTCGCTTTCTTTTTGGGTGTATATTTTGTTTTTATACCGCTTTTCCAGCCTTAACCATGCACAGGAAAAGTAAACAATCCTGTCTTTTCTTTCTCCATTCCATACCAAATTTGAGGTGAGGTATGTTGCAAGAGTTTTGAAAGAAAACACATTTTAAAGTCAACATGAATTGCAGTTTCCAACTCATTATACTTCAGTAATCTGACTTATTTCTAAGTAAAACAAGACAGTTACCTATGGAAGCTTATTTCCGCCATGGGATAAAAATAAAATAATTGCGACTTATTATCTCACAGTTTATATCTCACAATTCAGACTTCTCACAAGTTGTGAGAAAAACTCTCACAAGTCTCAAAAGTCATGATGGCAAGATATAAACTCAGACTTTTTTGCTTGCAAATTGTAAGTTTATATCTGGCAATTACAACTTTTTTCTCACAATTCTGAGTTTGTCTCAATTCTCACAATTTTTCCCTTCACAATTCTGTTATTTTGTTTCAATCAATGAATAAAAAAAAAAGGTAACTGAAACTTTTTAAATTTTATTTCACAGTTTGGACTTTTTTCCTCACAATTTCAAGTTTATATCTCGCAATTCTGACTTTTCTTCTCAGAATTAAAGTGCCCCTATTATGCCTTTTTTAAGGTTCCTAATATTGTTTTGGGAGTCTCCTACAATAGGTTTACATGCATGCAAGGCCAAAAAAAATGCTCGTTTTCTCAAAATGTGCAATACACCTCATTTTCCAACGATTCTCAAATGATTCATTCGAAGCAGTTTTAACCCTTAAATGCATGAATGTTTCGCCAATCATTATTACTAGGGATGCGACGATCCGATATTCATATCGGGTATCGGCTCCGATAGTGCCATTTTTCTCGGATCGGGTATCGGTCAGAGAGGGCCGATCCAAATCCGAGATTTTTTTTTTTCGATTGTGCAAATTATTCTGTGTTACTTCTGAAGCCATACGATAGCTTAATGTGAGCTACATATGAATATTTAAGTCCTTACATTAAAGTTCACACAAACTCTTTTCTCCGCTGTGGCTGTCAGTCATTCGTTCAGCCTTTAAACCCTGGTCGCGTTCGGTTACAGCAGTCAGCTCGGTAAAGCTCTCTCCAAGATCATTCTGTGTTCCCAATTCCCATTATACTTGATTTGTAAATACATGGCTATGATTTTGCAAAAAGGACTTTATCTTCTTGCCGGAGTTTAATGCTGTTTTGTTACTTGCTACCGGGTGTCTGTGAGAACAAAACACGGGCGTAGAAAAGACTATAAATTGTTTTTAACGTGCACAGTAACTCAAATTTAAAACTGTTTAAAGAAAGGCTCAATAACAGTTGCACAGATATAATACACTACGCATCAATTTCTCTTCCCTTTGTGCTTTGCAGTTTTTAACAAGAAGCGCTTACAATGTGCGCATCCGGTGTGCAGAATGAAGGCTGTGACGCCATGTTGCTTCAAGCGCATCATTATGCACACCGGATGTGCACATTGTAAGTGCTTCGTGCTCATAGACTGTATAAAAACAGCTCGTGCTGCACTGTATTTGTTTTGTCCTATCGTATCTATCATATGTTGTTGCCTTATTAAAAAATATGCTATACATTTAAAAGAAATGTATTTTAATTTTATAGTATATACTTATATATAAATACATTCATGAATGTTTTTAATGAATGGATTTTATAATAATACAAATAGCAATGTGTAACATTTTACCATATTTAGTGCAACACTTTTATTTGTTCCCCACAAAATATAGTTTTTTCACTAAATGTTTGGATTTCTAAAATTATTGTGCACTGATTTTTCTAGAATAACTGTTGCTGCCGAATTATCCACTAACCTAGTTTATGATAAATTTTTGTCATAGATTATAAATATACATAGGCCTATATTTTCTCATATTTATTGTTTATTTTATTTTTCTTTATAATGAAGTAGTCTGTATCTAGTAGATTGTGAAAGAATGATTATCAGTTCCACACACAGAGATATATAAATTCTACATTTATTTAAATGAGGGAAAAAAACTTCACTGGTATCAGATCGGTATCGGAGATGAAAAAGGCGGATCGGAGCATCCCTAATTATTAAACATTTATATTTAATTGTGTATAGTAATTGCTCTGCAGTAAAGCCATTCAAACCAGTTAAATTTTTACTGATGATATTCATTTGTTTTATGCCTGCCGTAATTATGAGTGAAATGTCACGTCATCATTGTGTATCAAACAGTGGAAAAAAGATGCATTGCACATATTGAGTAATCAGATATGTAAATATAGTTGCGCAGGAAAAAATACTTACACATTTACATACCTCGGGTCTCTAGCGACCCCATTTACTTTTCAAGTGATGTCTCACTGTAGCTTGTTTACCACGCAAACAAGCTACAGTGTTTGAGGGTGGGGTCAAATTGTTTGCGGCCGGCCAACGTAGAACATAGGACAGCCGTAGGGCTGGGCGATATGGGCAAAAATTCATCTCTCAGTATCTTTTGGCCGATTTGCGATATATGGTATATATCTGGGTATTTTCGTTTTTTTTTTTGTATTTGGATAAAAAAAAAATCTGTATTTAATATATATATATTTTACTTACCGCCCAATGTTTTCCAACAAAACAATACATATTAAAGGCTATGAAAACAAATAAAGTGAATGTAACCATGTAAGCCTCTGTATTATGTGCAAAAAAGGGTTAAAATCACATTTCATTCTAACATTGTAACATTGCAATCTAAAAACAAAAATGAGCAGAAGCAGAAGTTAAATTCACTAAATTAAAAATGAAAATAAATGAGAACAAAAGCACAGAGTTGTGTTAGGCTATTTTGATTACCCCATTACAGTCAGTGCTATCATAAAAATAGACTTACTTGTAAGTTTAACATTTTAAAAGTTTAAAAAATATTTCAGCAAAATGTATATTTTAGTCAGAATTAGTGCGCTCCTATTTAATTGAGCTCTGTCTGTTTGGCGCACATGCGCGCGGGGGCGCTCGTTCACTGAAGTTTAGCGGAGAATCCCAAAGCAGAAAGCTCATGCACTTCTGGCAGCAAAATGGAAATATTTCCATGGCTTTCTAACATTTATAGATGGAGAATATACCTGTGAAATGTAAGTTATGCATTCAGGAAGACAGCACATCTCAAACACATTAAACAGCGCGAGTAGCCTAGTGTCTCTGTCAGCGACACATGCAGCCTTTCAGTCAGAGCATCTGACGGGCCGAGCCGCTTAAACTAATATGCAAAACGAAACTATATACTATGTCTTACAGTATTGCCTCATATCGAATCGCTTATAAAGAAAATATCGATATATCATACAAACTTGATATACCGCCCAGCCCTAAGGACGGGCATTATGCAAATGTGTCACCCTGTGACGTGTAGCCGTCACAGAAGTGGGATTTGAATACTGATGACTCGTTTAGGCTGTTCAGAGTCAATTCTTTCCTTTTGGGAGACAATAGCTTTATCACTTTAATCTTTACAACTTTGCAGATTGTTTACATTCACATACAGCTATATTACTGTATGCACTGCTTGAAAGACAACATTCGAGATGGCATAATAGGGGCACCTTAAGAGATAAACATTGCAAGAAAAAAATTCTGAATTGTGAAATAAAAAGTCACAATTCCCGTTTTGATTTTTTTTTTTATCCTATGGCAGAAACAAGCTTGCACAGTTACCAAAAAAAAAAGTACAACGGGAGTTTTATCGATTGATTGATCTAACTGAATCATAAAAGTGGGTGTTAAACTAGAATGCAACCAGACCAATTAGAGTTTGCTAAACCAATGCCTAAATAAGTAACTGGCTATTGGTTAACCATCAAATAGTTAAATAATTTTTATTAAAGACTATGAATACAATATATATTGTGTATATAGAAGTATTTTTTTAATAACACATAACATAAGACCAGGAAACCTTTGTCAAACAGTTCAGTTTTGATTTCATGACTTTAAAGAGGAGCTGACATCTCCTTCAAACTTACAACCACAAATACATAGAGACTTAGAAATGCACTAAGATGATAAAACAAGAAATAGTAGCATTTGAAAAGCTACCATCGCGGTTTTGCCAGCAAAGTCTATTCTTGTAGCTGTAAAGGGGAAAAGTGAAGCTAATTGCATTTCTGAATGGATCAACAATGTCACGTACACCATTCAGACGATTTCTTTTAAATGCATGTGAAATGCTCAAGCTCAGTACAGTGGAGCATTCAGAGCTTTCACCAAAGAAGTCATTATCAAGTAAGTGTGCTGTGGTTTCCCTGTCAATGATAACTCTATCCAGACGAGTTTAGATTTAATAAGGGTAACGCAGCACGAGTCAAATAAACACACACACACACAAGTTAGCTTTAATAAGGTTAACACTGCAGGGAGACGCTCTGCTGACACTGTCTTAAGACAATCAGACACAGGGTCAATGAGAGTTTAAAAATGTGGCGTCCCAAAGAGGTCAGCATCTACACTCTTTACAATCACCAGAACTATTCTAAAAACCCACAGAGATACTGAAATGTTAATGTTGGACTGATAGATTGTTTCCTAATCTTTTTATTATACACATTCCACTGAAATAAAGTCGCACACAAATTAATTACCACAGAACCTAAACAAAAGTCATGAGATGTCTGACAATACAAAAATGAAATGAACTAGAGGCATTCTCATCATACAGACATTACTCTCATAATAATTGACCATGGTATCCCGAGATTGTGCTCAGATTGTCCTAGATTTTACAAAGAAAAGTAGTATTTAATTGCAAAATGCCATCATTATTTGAAAATCTACTACTACTTCTAATATACATATACACATACATATATATATATATATATATATTAAAATCATAAATAAATAAGAATTACAGAGAAGCATAATGAATGCGGTGAAGTAAATTTACAAATTATACAAATTCAAATTTTTATTTAATAAAAAAAAAGAAATCTAAAAATGACAACAATGATGCTGCCTCTGATGATTATTGTTATTGTCAGGGGCGTAATTTCCACTGGGGACAGGGGGGACATGTCCCCCCCACTTTTCAAAATCACGTTTGTGTCCCCTCCACTTTCAAATTCGTTTGTTATGATTTTTTTTAACTGCACGCCGTCATCGCCACGGAGGAGCAGGACTGAGCAGGGCACAGACGCACGCGTCCGCGTCCAGGAACGTCGCGTGCACACTCTAAAAATAGCTCACTGAAAGTTCTAATGAGCAGGTATCGCGGTTGCGGCACAGGCAGCGATGAAACGCCAGAAGCAGCAACAGATGACTTTAATATCATCATGGATGAAAAAAAAGAAAGAAAGGAGATGTGAGTTGGTTGATTCAGTAAATTAGCTCAGGTCAGAATAATCATATTTTCTGTCTACACCTGTTAATGTTAGCCTACGTTGACTGAGCTAACGTTAACATACACTGTTGCTAGGTAACTTCAGACTGTTGTTAGCTAAATATTTAATGTAGAACAGTGGTTCCCAAACTTGGGTACGTGAGGCGACAGAGGGGGTACGCGAACAAAATGCTGAGTTTTGAGGCGTTTCGTGAACGAATCGTTCGCAAAAGTAATTGATTCAATGATTCATTTATAAATACAGCCACTTGCTTAGTTACTGAATAAACAAATGACTCGATGACTCACGCATTAAGACAGTGACTTACCGCCACCTACTGGCGGTTTTAGTATTTAAAAGAATCACTTTTCACTTTTTTTTTTTATCATCATTGCATATTA